>NC_072773.1:25904386-26029880 GCF_022539595.1 Amphiprion ocellaris
AATGTTTTTGAGCAACACACCATACTATGACGTTTTTACAATGATGGTTCTACTATGGAACCAGTTTGACATGTTCAGGTGTTCTTTGTGTAAAAACTCAGAGATTTCAGGTATCAGAAGGTGGTTTTCAACTTTCTTTGTTAACTTTCTGCTTCAACTTTAAACTAAATTTCCTTGACTAACCCAGCCCTCTGGACTTCCAGTAAGCTGTGTTCCTATTGGCTGTCCAGGTGGCAGCTTGGTGTTATCAGGAACACCTGAGCAGCTCAGTGTCTTCCTGCTTTATGTGGCTGCAGCCAAACATTTCCTCTGCTTCTTTCACCACTGAACTGGGTTTGTCTCCATTGCTTTAGTTTGTTCTTTAGGCATTGGTTTGCAGCTTCCAGCAGTAAAATCGTCTTTAATGTGTTTCTTGGTGTGTTTTAGGGCTTTGTACTGGATAGTTGTCTTGTGTGCAGTGATTAGTGGATTTGGTACAGCTGAGTTGTGTCTTTATCTTGGCTGTAGTGAGTCTTTAGAGGTTTCTGGTCAGACACATTTTGTATTCTGGTTTGTGAACCCACGATGGTTGTCCAGAAGGTAAGAGTTCCTGTCCTGATTCTCTGTTCTCAGATGTTCTCTGG
The DNA here is from genome assembly GCF_022539595.1 of Amphiprion ocellaris. Lineage (NCBI taxonomy): Eukaryota > Metazoa > Chordata > Actinopteri > Pomacentridae > Amphiprion > Amphiprion ocellaris. The sequence continues at coordinate 25,905,010 of NC_072773.1, forward strand.
TAGGCTGCAGGAGACTTTAGCGTTTGGGTTGTACTAGTTTGGTTTTTGTATGGTTTCATTTGGATGACTATCTTGAGGCCCCTCCATGTGGTTTAGTGAGGTTTTCTGGAACAGTTCTACAAAGCAACCTGCAGCAGAAGAGACTTTGAGAGTTTTTAGGAAGTTCTGGAGACCAGACTTTAGAGCAGCAGAAACATTTGTCAGCAGTTTGAGCAGGAGAAGGTGAGCTTCAGAGTAGAAATGAGACGGAAACCTTCTTGATCCGTGTGGTGAGGTCCTGTACCAAGAGTTTGAGCAGGTTGTGAAGAGTCTGTAGTTCTTTGGTCTGAAAGCACAAGAAGAGTCGACTCATTAAAGGAGAAAACAGGAGATATTGTTGGTTTTTCTGTCACTCTGCAGTTTCCAGTTTCCTTAGACTGAATATCAAGTTTATATTTTAAATGATTTCCCATGTGAGCCCAAGAAGACTTCAATAAACTCCCTTCATCCCCTGGACACCACATATTTTATTACCATGTTAATTTTTTTTTTTTTTTTTTTTTAATGTTTTTGAGTTTTAATCATAGTTTTAGCATAGTTTTTTTCTCTTTACTTGTTTAGTTTTGTAATCTGTGTGAAAGGTGCTAAACAAATAAAGTTGAATTGATGAACTGAATAATTGACTAACTCATGATTGTGACAACAGAATTATTTTCGTTGTGATTTAAGGGTTTATTTCATTTGTAAGGTTGGGGTTAAAATCTTGACAGAAAAAGAAAATTAAAGAAATAAACTACATCACAAAAAGCAATTAAATCAAAGGAAAAAGGTGTTTAATATAATAAAACTTTTAAAAAGTTTTATTATTAAAGTGTTTTTTAAATGTTTAATATTCTTCTTGTTTAATTGTATTTTTTAAATGTTTAATATTCTTCTTGTTTAATTGTATTTTTTAAATGTATTGTATGTAATTATCTAATTCAATATTTTGTCTGTTTAATATAGTTAAACATTAAATACAATTAAATGATATTAAACAGACAAAATATTGAATTAGATAATTAAACAAGATACAATACATGTAAGTATGAAATTAAACAAAATTTAAAAATAAAAATATTAAAAATTACAGATAAAATATTTTCGATAATTACACATTTAAAAAATACAATTAAACAAGAAGAATATTAAACATTTAAAAAATACAATTAAACAAGAAGAATATTAAACATTTAAAAAAAAATACAAAACATTTAATTAGATCATTAACCTTTAAAAAGACAAAACATTTAATTAAAAAATTAAATGTTTAATTAGAAAAATACATCTTAAAGACAATAAAACATCAAATAGGAATTAAACAGAAAATACAATGAAGCATTTAAAAAGAAAGTTAAACATTAAAAGGTGGTAAAACATTTAAAAAGAAAAACCTTAAAGATTTAATCGAAAAATTAAATATTGGGAAAGAAAAAAAATTCAAACAAGCTGATAAAACATTTGAAAAACCAATTAAACATTAAAAAGACAAAACATTTGGAAATAGAATCAGACATTAGAAAAGCATAAAAGGTGAGAAAAGAGCTAAACTAAACATTTAAGAAGAATCAAACTAAAGACAAAACATTTGAAAAGACACCAGTTAAACTTTAGAAGATCAAATTAAACAGAAGAGACAATAAAACGATCAAAAAGAGCAAAAACAGATAAAGTTCTTAAAGCGTATTCTAGTCTGAAATGAAAACATCAAGTTGTTTCTTCAAACATTTCCTCTTTCTATGTTCTTGGTTTGATTGTGGACAGATTTACTAAGTGCTCATTTCAGAAAACTGCTTTCCAGATAAAGTCTACTAGTAGTTGAAGGCATCGATCAAACTAATGTTACCTTCTGATCTCCACAAACTTTACTGTTCAGTGAAGAGAATCAAAGTTTGTTCAGGATTTCTAAAAAAGCCACAGATGAAGGTCTGAGAAGAACTCAGATGGATGGTCTAAATGTGAAATCAAGACTCATGGTCACAAGTTTTAAGGCTTCTGTTAACCAGAAAGTTCAAACTAACAGAGAAGTACTGAGAAACTTTTAAGATTTCAGTCCTCAGACTGTCTGAAGGTTCAAACTAACAGAGAAGTACTCAAGAACTGAGAAGATATCAGTCCTTGGACTGTCTGAAAGTTCAATCTAACAGAGAACTACTGTGGGACTTAGAAAATTTCAGCCCTCAGACTGTCTGAAAGCTCAGGTCCTGAGGACTCGGGAGGTCTGGAGGCTTGGAAAGTCTTGGAACTGAGGGTTCCACCCTCCAGCACAAAGGCTGAAGTCCAACCTCCTGAGAAAAACGGTCGTCGAAACTCAAGTTAAAAAAAAAAACTCGAAAACGACAAAAAATAGATGATAAATGCGCAAAAAAAAGAAGAATTAGTATCTGAGCGTATAGCTCAGGGGATAAGAAGACAGACTACCAACTGGAAGGTAGCCGGTTCAAGACCCGCCACTGGCCTTTTTCTTTCTTTGTCTTTGTCAGAATTTTGAGAAAATTTAAGAAGGGACTGGTCTTGAACCAGCGACCTGCAGCTCCATAGGCAAATCCTTAACTCACTGAGCTACAGATCAGATAAAAAGAAATAATTTCGTCGTCCCTTTGGCATCGTAGTTTCTGAAGTCACCACATGGGTGGAGCCAAGGCGGAGTCTGGGTGGAGTCAGGGCGGAGAGTAGGTGGGGAGGTGGGTGGCGGCCTCCCCCCTCTACTCCCCCACCTCCCCTCACCACCCACCACACCTTCCCCCGCCTGACGAGTTCCTCGAGTCTTCACGAGTTCTTCGACTCTCGACAGGTTTTCCCGAGTTTCTGGAGTTTCCACGAGGTCGGAGGCAGAACAAGTTGTCATGAAGAGGTGTTGAAGTCGGCCAGGATGGACTGACTTTTTATAGCGACTAGAAGAAAGATGACTAGAAGAGCAGGTCTTTAACCACCATCCATAAAATCCATGGAGTCGACTCCAGAGAAATGAAGGGAGGTCAACTTTTATCAACCTCCATCCAGATGTTCAACTTCATATCTTTACTTGGAGATTTTTAGCACCACAAACCTTTAGTATCACACTTTATTATCATTTATTAGGACTTTCATGGAATCCACCAGCAGATTTAGTTTTTGTTGAGAAACTTTATTCTTGTCGTGGGACTGCAGTATTTAAAACTGTTCCTTCTATTTGACCTCATGTTTATTAGTTTTAGTGGAGAAAGTTATTTTGTCGATTAGTCTCTTAAAAACCAAATAATAAATTGGATTAGTCAAGAAGTTTAAATTTCTTACTTTGTCATATTTTAAATATGACAAAAAATATAAAAAATAAAGCGTCTTGAGACAATTTGAACTGTAATTGGCGTTATATAAATAAAATTGAATTAAAATAGTGTGTATCTTGTAATGTTGGAGTAATTCAGTCATATATGTTGGAAAACACATTTTCTTTGTCCATTAATCTGTTGATTTGTTTTCTCCAGTGATTCATTTCTTGTTTTGGTTCATAAAATGTCAAACCCAAATATATTCAGTTTACTGTCATAAACACCAAAAAGATTTACATTCATGATGCAGGAATCAGGCAGTTTTTCACTTTTTATCTTAGTTTAGTCAGAAAGATAGTTGATAATGTGTGAATTGTTGCAGCTTGTGAGCCGTAAAAGGTTTTAATCTTTGGGGCCGAGTGTCAAAAAACATTTAGAAACAAACATCAACAAAACACTCAACAAAGATTTGAACATCATTAAAGGGAAATCCAACTTTTGCATGACAACGTCAAATTAAAGGACATTTATTTCCAACGTAAATGTGTGATATTCATCCTCTGGAGCTTTCTCTTCACATCGTCTTCCACCTGGACTGGTTTGGTCGGGAGCGTGTGCAACAAACATTTGAAAAACTGCACTTTACCATCAATGAATGACACTGAAGTTTAATCGCTACATAAATGAGACTGAGTCAGGATGTGCTGCTCTGTCATTAACTCCTAAGTTTAGGGAAAGTTCAAACAAAAGAGGACAGTTTAGATAAGACTTGAGAATGAGCTTATTTTGAACAAACATCTTAGACTTTCTGAGCTTCAGCACCTCTAGCAAGATATTTTAACAACAAGCAACTCAAGAGATCCAGAAGTTGGAGAGAGTTAGTTTTAGCTGAGCCAAAGAACATGTGGGACGCTAACCTAGCAAACATTTCAGACTTTTCTCTGTGAATTCAGAGAAATAATTTACTATTTAATGACAGAGCTACACATCTTAACTCAGTCTCATTAAAACTGACTCTAATTCAGTGTCATCCATCCATATTAAAGTGCAGTTACCCAAAATGTTTGTTGCATGAGCTCCAACAAAACCTGTCAAGGTAGAAGGCCACTTTGACAAACAGGAAGTGGAAGATTCCAAGCAGATTTATAGAAGGGGGAACCAGACTGTACTAAGTGTGGTCGAGTATAAAGGGGTGTTTAGTGGGTTTTTAAGGCTGATAATGATTATTAGTGAGACATTTGGAGTAGATATTCATTTGCAGTAAATGAAAGTATTTAAAATCTTGGAGTTAAACTTACAAGAACACAAAGTCTAACAGAAAACTTTGTTGATACGTTTTTGTTTTGTTTACAGATGTTAAGTTAAAGGAGTTTTATTCGTGATGTATAACCAATCAAATCACTCCAGAAGAGCGACCACAGGTAGATTAAGGTTCAGAGCCAAAGTAGCGCCATTTTTAAATGTATTTATTACCGTAAATTGGTTAAAAATAAAACACTGATAATCAGTAAATCAGTCAGCCCACAATTACTACAATTCTCCAATGTATGTCTCTTTCCTTTGACTTGTTATTTGTACAATATACTATAGATATGATGGCGTTTTTTCATATCAAAGGCTATACTATGATGTTTTCTAAGAGACATACGATGCTACTCTGGTTGTTCTGGCTCTGGGCCACTGCACTCCTCCTCTGTTGTTTTCTGGATTGTACTCAGCTGCATGCCTTCATCCACTCGGCCTCCGTTGACTCGTCCCGCCTGCCGTCTCTGGAGCTGAAGCTGGACTGGAACAGACCAAAGTACAGTCCAATCACGATGCCAGCTGCCTCTCAAAAGGCTCCTTCATCTGGCAGGTGGCGGCATTTCTTCTGAGGGGAAGCTGAGCTGGCCCGGCAGAACTTTGGAGATGTGTTCTAGTGGTTGGTGGATGTGTGGGGAGATAGAGGGACCTTTGAACTGTTCAGAAAGGAAAACAGGGAACTCATTGGTAGTTTTAGTTTAGGATGCTACTGCGGTGTGTTTTTGGGGTTGAAGAGGTGAACAGGAAGAGTTTTTTTTCCCGTATTGATTATCTTTTACTTTGTTCCTGGTTGGAATGCCCATCAATGTCAACATGAAGTTCACTTTTAGTTCTGTTTATTTACTTTTATTTTACTAACACCCATTTACTTTTAACCCCCTCACATGTTGTGTTGTTGTAAACTTACTCTTTCAAATAAATACTCGTCTAACCCTCTGGAAACGAGCGTTTGGACTGTTTTTGTGTTGCTCCTCATCTACTTCAGACAGCCAGGACAAAACAATGTTTTGTGGACCAAAGGCTATACTATGACGTTTTTAGAGCGACATGCTATACTATGTTTTTAGAGCGACATGCTATACTATGACGTTTTTAGAGCGACACGCTATACTATTGCCTTTTTTAGTTGACATATTACTATGACTTTTTTTGTTTTAGTTATTTTGTTGTTTTTTAGCAACATATTATGAGAATTTGAACAGTTTTAAAAATTACTATACTTTTACTTGTGCAATGAAATATTATTCTATGGCATTTTTAGACGACATATTATACTCTGATGTTTTCTTGAATAACATACTATTTTGACAATATACTGCACAATGAAATTTTTTGAACCACATATCATACATGACAATTTTAGGCAACATCCATCATTTTGTGCTTTATGAACCACATAATAATCTGTGGGGTTTTTTTTGCCGACATACTATACTATGAACTACAGGCCATACTATGTTATTTTTGAAAAGTATACTATACTTTGACATATTCTGAACTTCATCCTATACTATGGCGTTATACACAGAGTGCTTTGGTTACATGTTGATTTATAATCTAGATTTTTTCTGTTTTGTTTTTTGACAGGATAACCACAAACCTGACCGTGAACACCGTCGACACCCACCTGAGGGAGACGCTGCCTAAGATCTCAAGGCTGCTTGGTCGTGGTCTTTCTGGTCCTGCTCCAGAACGCCTTCATCAACTACATCTTCTTTTGAAGAGGCCCTCAGATGCTGCAATCTCTGACCTTAAGGAGGAACTGCTACTTTCACTCTGTAACGAGACGGCGGTTATTTTAAAGACCCAGCTCCTGGCAGCTTTGAGTGAAAATTTAACATCCATCAAAATGGAACTACAGACAGTTGAATCTGAGCTGTCAGTCAGTATTTCAAACATCAAGTCCGACCCGGCTGCCCTAAAGCACGCTGTAGGTGAAACGGAAACTTCACTCTCCACATCACCGACATCGTCACACTCCAAAGCAGAGCACCTGTCTGCTGAACTTTTAAAAGTGGACTATAAATGTGAAGAATGTGAGCAGCAGCAGACTGTGAGCAGTGGAACAGATGTGATCAGAAAGAAGTCATTTTCTTTTTTCCTTTTCTTTATGGTTGACTTGATGCTGTCAGATGCAGATGTTGGAGCTGATTCTGATCTTTCAGGATAAAAAGCTGATTTTCCTTCACAGACTTTTCAGGAAATTATACTCTCAGGTTTTCTCTGCTATTTATATTTTTATGATCTGTGATTATTTCATTATTGTAAAATAAAGTTTGAGGCATAAAGACTCATTTAGTTATTTTATTCCGGAAATCTTTGATGTAGCAGAACTAAACTTCCATTTTCCTTCTTGGACTTCTGATGCTAGAACTAAACGTATCTTCAACATGGATCCTCTGGTTTTAATGAATCAGCAGCAACATCACAACAACAAATGGCACAATTTTCAACAAATTAAAGAAACTGATGTCATTTAAAACTATCAGTCTGTTTTAGTGTCAAATTAAAGCTGATTACTGACAGCTAGAACATTAACGTTACTGTTTTAATGACATTTAAGTTTCCTGAACGTTACATTAACATCAACCAGCCACAGTTTTATGAACTTAATGAACCACATTACAGGAACACAACACACTATAGCGGCTGACAGGAAACAACACAAACATCGTTAGCTTGATGCCACGTTAGCTTTAATCAGGCTCCAACTGAGCAGCTAGCTCGGTTAGCATCGCTAACATTAAAACTAATATTTACCAGATGCTAACTCTCTTCTCTGGTCAAACAGACAGAAATAAACTCCACCAACATCTGGAGTGCATGGCACACATTATATCTGACACTAAAGCTGCATATAAAGCGCAGTAAAAGCGGCACCGATACGAAAATAAACATTAACTTACCGAACTATCAGAGTCCTTTCAGTGTCTGCTGGTACAATCAGCCGAAGGCAGAAAACTGGTTAAAACAAGCTAACCGTCAGGAAAACTGTCTGTGGAAAATGTTCTGCTGCTGCACCGATAAATGAACCAACAGTTAATATATCAGAATTAATCCAAACGAGGAGAGCAGAGTCTCCGCTGTCTCCTCCATAGCACCTTTCGAGCGTGCCAGACCACACTGTCAATCAAGTAACCCCGCCCCCTGGTTTAGCAAAACTTTAACGCTCTATAAAAAAATTTTTAAAAAATCAAGATTGATTTATTTTAAGATTGGCCACCTGATCTCTCATTTTGACCATGAAAACAAACGGGGAAAAAAATTATATACAGTTTATGCACCGTACTCTGTTTGGCTCCACACTTGCTGATGACTACTTCCGGTCTCAGAAAATGAAAAAATGGCTTTTTCTGTCTCTTACTGATTTTAGTTTTTTGTTATTCTAAATATAAAATGAAAATCAAAGCATTTTTAAAATTTGGTCTATCCCTTTTTGATCATGAAAAGGAAAAATGCCTTGTATTTCGATTTTAATTTTTGCATTTTAAAACGAAAATCAAATACCCACTTGTTTTTTGTTTTTCAATACCCGTTTCAGAACAGAAAATCCAATTGCCAAAATATACACGGACCCTCAACGTAGTACAAAAAGAGCTCCTCCTCAATCAAATAAAACAGGAAAGTCCTGCTTTTACATTATTGCATGAGTTAAAACTAGAAAAAACACTGAGACTGCAGTACTCCACCAAGGCTGCTTAATTCACTAAAACGTCATAGTTTAGACATACTAAACTATGACGTTTTAGTGATAGTTTGGACGACATACTAAACTATGACGTTTTTTACACATTTTGGATGACATACTAAACTATGACATTTTTTCTAAGTTGTTTTTGGGGCCCTTTTGTTGGTTTTATTCAATAGGTAAGTAGAGAGGAAGACAGGAAAGCAGGGAAGACCTGCAGTAAACGGCCATGAGCTGGAATCGAACCTGCATCTCTGTTGCAGTCCTGTTTGCGTCACCCTCTCAACCAGTTGAGGTACCTGGGCACTTTTTTTCCACTTGTTGGACGACATACTAAACTATGACGTTTTTGTGAGATGTATAGTTACGGGCTTTTATTTTGTCACCATTCCAGCGGCACAGGAAGTCTTTATCTAAGAAGCGGTTTCTTGACATAATGAAGACGCTGTCGAAAAGTCTGAAAATTCACGTAAAGATGAAAGAAAACGGTTCCACGCTGTTTAGCAAAGGATGTGTATAAACTTAGAAGGACCTAGCTGGAATGGAGACAAGCTCTGACGGTGTTTCGTGAAGAAAGGAGTGAAGAACAGAATTTGTGTTCAAAATAATAAGGCTGATGGCTTAACGTAAATAAAGGCTTTGTGAAACATCAGGAGCTTCACCATTGTCTGGCTGGGGTTTGCTACATTGCCTGACCTAAATATGTAGCAGGCCGCTGGAATTAATGGGACTCAGAAACACCTCACAGTTTAATCATTTATTCCTTGTATGATTTCCAACTAATCACAGTCAATTTGTAGTAGGATCGCAATCATGTGATCGTTAGCGGGTAACTGACACAGTGTTCACTTGTTGTCATGGTTACAGCGACGCCATGCCGGCTGCTATATCTGGCAATGGGAAATTCTTTACAAAGCCGTGGATGCCGACTATAATCCGCATCATTGCGAAAAATTTCATGAGGTGGTCCTTGTGTCATTTCTGACTTTCCCTGAAAATTTCATCCAAATCCGTTAGTCCGTTTTTGAGTAATGTTTCACACAGACAGACAGACAGATGGATTCACAGACAAACGTACGCCGATTGTCACATAACTCCGCCGTTCCTTGGCGGAGTAATAATCTAATGACATACTGGTGCAACAGTCATGAGGGATAATGTAGTGAGTATTTTAGATTTAAGTACCTGATTACATATGTTCAAGTTAAATTTTAAATGCAGGACAGAGTGGAATATTAATTCTTTTACCACAAGTAAAGGATATTAATTCTTCCTCTACCACTGCATAAAGGATACACAAATACATCAACATTTTAGGGAACATGTTTATTCTTGCTAAGAATTAAATGAGAAAATGATCGGTCTCATGTCTGCTCAGTAATTATGAAGCTGCAGCCAGTTAGCTCACTGATTAACTCATAAAACCTTGTTTCTTTAGCCTGTGTAAAAATCAGTGGGTAAAAATGAGAAGCTGCAGGTTTACATGAGGTTATGTGTCACAGCTGGACGAAGTCACTTCCTGGAGTATCTGCTGGTTGCCTGGCAACGATTGCAGACCAAAAAATAGACACACAGCTCTCAGAAAACAGTGAACTGTCACTTTTAGAGTTTGGTTTTTGTACAAATTAAACTGGATAAATTTTAGGGATGCAAAAAGAAAGAAAGAAAGAAAGAAAAAGAAAGATTAGTTTTAGAGATGCTGATTGAGTGGATTTAGTTATATTTGGACATAACAAAGCCCACTTTCACCCTGTTTCCAGTTTTTGAGCTTAGATAAGCAAACTGGCTGCTGGCAGTGGCCTCATATTTACTGTATGGTAGCTGCTCTTTTAAATAAACCCAACAGACCAAGAGCTTGTAGAAAGCTGACATTTTATTTTTTGTTGTTTGTTTTGTTTTATATTGTACTTCATGGCTTGTAGTCTTCAATGTGACCACATGGTATGTAAGCTAAACAAAACGGCTATTCTATATATTTATATTATTTTTTTTAAATACAGAACATCATTCCATAAAAACTGTTTGCTTGCTTGTTCATGTGCCATCTCCACCTGACTGTGGCTCCCTGCTCTAAGCCCATTTGTTCTTTATAAAAGGAGACTAAAATAATATCCAAAACTTTCATTCATTTCATAATAAACTACAGTGCCCAGGTTATCATAAGAAAGAAACATGTCACCCACTGCAACAGTATGCTTCAATAATGTGTCTTATTTAGAATTTTTGGGCTTGTTTAAACAATTATTGGTTTTGATCTTTCTGTGGGGTTCTTTTCTTGTCAGGGCTCTGAAGGTGGAGTCTGTCTGCACTGTGGTTTATCAGCTGTGATGCATTAGAACAGAAGACAGTGGGAGATACAGGCGTCAGCTTTAACCACGGTTCTTATCAACTCTAGCAATAGTGCTGCTGTGGGGTGGACCCTGTCTTACACAAACAACCCCTCCCTTAACTACATACCTCAAACTAATGTAATATATGACAGCATACTTGTTCTTAGCGCACACAGACCACATAAGATTCCTCTTTGTTCAAAGCTCAGCTGATTCAAGTTTGAGTTGTGAGTCTGTCATGTGCTCTTTTCACCCTCTTCTGGCCATAGTTATTCACTGCAACTCACACTTTCCGAGCTGCACACTAAATCCATAACCTGTACAATTTAAAGAAGCAAAAATGAGCCAACCCTCGTATCAAGTTTTTATGTTTATTATCATCGAAATTGTTATTGAAACACCTTGTGCTCCCAGTAAGGATCAAATAATAAAAGGAGACTGAATGTAAAGCTCGCACAGCCGATCTGCAGACCTACTATTGAAGTCTGGGATACAACATTTGCTTTGGATTGCGCTGGTTCAGAACAAAAAAGCAGATGGTTTATGTAAAAATGAATATCATAGCAAATACCACAGTGAGGGGAGGAGAAATGATCATGTCTTAAAAATTGATGACAAAATGAACACAGTTAATGGTACGAAACAGGAGAGTGGTAATGAAAATAAAACAAAATAAAAAGTACTGTATCTGCAATCGTGATCATGCACGTACACACATATACACACTCACTTGCAAACACACTCATACGTACGGGCAGGCGCACACACATGCACACGCTCACTCTCACGCATACACTTGCACACACACAAACACAAACCCACAGATAAAATGTAGTGATTGAAAATTATGAAAACCTGGTCAAATCTAATGGTATCATACATCCACGTCTTGTGTCTGAGGTGCAGGAAAAAAAAACTAAAATGGAGATAAATTCAGATGAATAATGAAAAGCATGCCCATCTTCACTGGTCTAACCCAACCTGAAACGACCACAAACCCAGAGTGTTGCCCTCTCTATCCTACCCAAACCCCAGTCCCCACCCCTCTACTCCACCCTCACCTAGCCCATGCCCTCTTACCCTTCTCATATCAAACCCACATCCCTGCCTCACCCTCATCCGGCCTCCCTCCCCAACACCCGCCTCCCCCAAACCACTCTCTGCTGGCTTTCAGGGTTTCCACTCTCCTCTGCATTACAGACGAAAGCCTGGCTGGGAGGAGGAAGCAGGCGGCCAGGGAGAGACAAGACGGCTACTGGTTCAGGCTCTGGTCACCATTTATCAATAACACAATGTCCAGTTCAGAATACAGAGTGAGGACTGGGGGTCAAGGAAGCTTGTTGTGTGCTGAGGTTGAAAGTGGTGAACCTGTGTGTGTGTGGTGTGTGTGTGTGTGTGTGTGTGTGTGTGTGTGTGTGTGTGTGTCGGTTTTTACAGTGGCGCTGGAAAATCTCATTACGTGCTAGTCTACATGTGAGTACTTGGGTTAGCGTTGTGTGGTGGCGTGTGAAGGCATGAGGTGGGGGCAGTGGAGGTGGAGTTGGCGTAGCTCAGGGCCTTGTCCTCATCCCTCGACCCCAGTCAGAGAAGGGGGCAGGGGCAGGTTTATAGGGCTTGCGTCTTGAGCTCGATGGGCTCCCCGCGGGTGTCCTGCTGGGTCTCGCTCTCGGGGGGCCGGCTGCCCTTCAGCGTGGCCAGGCGCTCGGACAGACCCCTCATGCGTGGGAACAGCATGAAATCGTACAGAAGGGCACCCATGGCACCTCCTATCATAGGACCGACCCAGTACACCTGCCGGCAACAAAATTCACATTAATCACCTCACGTACTAGTCAGTCATTTGTGATTCGTCTGAGAGTGAAGTGAAAGCTGAGGGATTGATCGGTCTCTTCTGTCAGATTTCAAGTCTTACCCAGTGGTTAATAAAGTTTCTGAAGAGCACAGCAGGGGCAAAGGACCTAGCAGGGTTCATTCCAGCACCGGTGTAGTACATCTAAAACACAAGACTCTCGTTATTGTGTTGTGCTGTGAGATACTTATACTCATCTCTATACATCTTTATGTCTGTGTCATAAAGTTTTTCCATGTGACTCACCCCCATGAGATGTCCAATGGTGACAGAGAAGCCAATGGAGAGGGCAGCAGATCCAAGACGTCCGTTTCTCCTCTCATCAGTCACAGCGAAGATGCAGATGACGAGCTGCATGGTGAGAAAAACTTCCACAGTGGTGGCCATTCCCAGGCTGATGCCAGGCTGCAGCTGGAGATACACAAGTGGAATCAAATTAGGAGAAGAAATCAAAGAAATCATGGCAGACATTTGGTCTGAAAGCTGCAGTGAATCGGTACACTTCTGCTCTTTTAGTTTAGATAAATTAACTAACATCACTTTGAATGCAGTATTTGATAATATTAAGTTGTTTTTTTTTTTTACTATGGTTTCCTGGTTGGATTCAAAAAATGTGCATTACTGAACTTCCAAACTGATGCCAAAAACTGTAACCTATGGATCAAATCAACCTGCTCATAAACCTTTCGATACTTGTTTTCTAAAAACACCCATGTTGGTTTCTTACCATGTTCATTGCCATGTTGCCTCTCATGTTGCCAGGCGTGACCCCGTACAGCACAGCAGCCCCAGCTACAGCACCCAGGCACTGGGCAGCGATGTAGAAAATGGCGCGGAAAAGAGACATCTGTGAGCCAACCAGGTAGGCAAAGGTGACGGCAGGGTTGATGTGGCCGCCGCTGATGTGGCCAATGGACTGGATGAGGGTGGCAGCTGCCAGGCCGAAGCACAGGGCCACATGAAGCACATGATGAGGCCCAGTGGTCCAGCGCAGGGCAGCGCCCATGCCAAAAAATACGAAGAACATGGTCCCGAAGAACTCTGCAAAGACTGCCCGCCAGAAATTCATAGACCGGAACTCCCACATGGTGACTGTTCACTTGAGGCTCTCCACCACAAGAAGACAATTCTCTCAAAATAAATCTGGATGAGTCTAGAAAAGGTAAGCGTTTACCTTTTCGGTCCTCTTCAAATGCTAACAATAACAAACAAAAAGGGTCTCCCTTTTGTAGTCAGCTAACTTGGCCGACCAAACACACCCAGAGAGTCAAAACAAAACAGGATTTCAGAACGTCAACAGACGAATCCACTCAGCGGATCTTTACCAGACTGTGAACTGGGTTGGTAAAGTCAACTCAGCTGCGTTCGCTTGCCACCTCTGTCCACCTGTCGCAAAGACATAGGTGTGAGGTAATGTGGGAGTGTAGGTGGAGATCTCAGGTGGGATGAGTTGTCAAGAGGAGGTGGGCATCAATGCTAAAGGGGTGTTTCTAAAGTAGAGACGGGGATAGACAGAGTGTCCAATGGACCTTTAAGCCTCTCTGACGGAGGGGAGAGGGCCAGACAGGCGCTTTATAATACCCCCCCAGGGGCCCCAGGTGACGCCATAATCCCCCTGTAGGGCCAAGGGCGGGGGGCGGTAGTGCTGGACATCCTAAATCAAACAAACTTAACCCCTCTGTCGCCCCCATGTAAGAGAGCTAGGCCAAAAGAGAGGCAGAGAATAGAAACATAGAGCAAAAATGAATGTAAATCTATGAAAAACATTTGTTGGAAGCTAACCGTGTTTTGCAGAAAAAAATTGACGTGAAGAACTGCATTTTTTTCCCCCAGAAAATACAAGAAACAGTCAGAGTGAAAAGCAGCTGGAAGTGAGAAGTGAAAGTTTTCTTTGGGGCGTATGTCATCTGTTGACATATCATAACTGTCATAATCAAGGGACACAAATGCTGATAGACAAGGACAGAAAACACACATGTATGCACAAAGACACACACATGTACACACACCCACATACACACATGCAGATAATACAACTGGGGCCCCAGACGGAAGTACCCAAAGCTAACAGCGCTGAACTGACCCATACACTGAAATGCCTGACCCTGTGAAACCATTGTTTGTAGCAAGCATGTGGGCTACGTATGGTCAGAGAAAACACAAAAATACATATTAAATTAAAGCACACGAATAAAAATTAGCAAAGTGTTATCTTCAATTTGTAATGCTAAAGCTACAGATAAAGTTCAGGGTTAAATTTCCAGCTTCAGGTTATTGTACTGGACACAATTAAAGCCTCAGTCACAGCCAGTGATGATCAGTATTCTTAAACTAAAGGGAAGTGACAGCAGACAGTGCAGAGGCCAGGAGGTATTTGCACTAAAACCTGAACTTGACATCGCTTCAGGGCTCAGAGCCTGCACTGCACAGCCAGCGCCATGTGTTGGAGGCACGAAAATGTGGAGAAAAAGTAAATCTGGTTGATGTGTGCAAAGAAGAAAAAACAAGAACACAAACAGTGGTCACAGAAGTGCAGGAACCCCGAGCGCCACGAGCAACGAACCAACAATAATTCACATAACACAGCAGATTGTGTCTTCTGTTGTGACAGGGGCTTCTAGGAGGTGCTTGGCAGAGGTTTGCTGTATTTGTGTGTTGCGGGAGGACATACGACCGAAGCCCTGAACATTCTCAGTGTGTACGAGGCTAGGGGAAAGGGAGAGGTGCTGTAGGGCAGCGGGGATGTGGGGGGACGGGGTGGTTACTGATCAGCACCGGGGCATCACGCTGACCAGCCGAGAGCCATCTCTGTTGGAGGTGGGTGTGTGTCAGTGTGTGTGTTAGTGTGTGTGTGTGCATGGGAGGGTGGGCGTGTGTGCAGTTGAGGGTGATGAATGCAGAACGCTGAGCTTGCCGTTTTAACTCCCTTTTATACATGTTAGAAAGAACACACACAATGCAAATTGCTGGCGGCACAGTGGCAGTTATAGCTATTGTGCATGTTGGGTTTGTGTGTATATGTGTGTGTGTGAAAGTTTATTGTATAACCCTGTGCACATTTGAGTGCACTGTGTATGTGTATTCAAACAACAGTCATAGTGACACTAGTTAACAGTTTTAAGTACTGTCAATTGGCATTCTACCATATTTATTAATATAATGTAAACATACATTTTATTCATCTTATATAAGGTAAGGCAAATGCATCCCAGGGTGAATCTCATCCATGTCTTGTCACTGAGGAGCTTCTTGACTACCTCAGCAAACCCTACCAAGGATAGGTGAAACTTCCCCAGAGCCCTAAGAGTCTGCCATCTACATAGAAGACAAGTTGGTCAGATTTAGGACCTTCTCCTGCCTGAACGCAGCCTGACGAACCCTGCCTTCCTTTCCTGAGTAATCAGCTGGTCCCTTGAGTCCCCAAGACCAACCGAAAGTATTTCTCCATAGCATCCTCAAATTCCTCCCCTTGTTGCATCCGTGACGGCCACAACTGCAGCCCTTCTGGCTCCCCCAGTATCCGTCTGCTGCCATCCTCAAAAATGCCTTCTTCATTGTCAGCATCCACCTAAAGGTTCTTAGGTTCCTGCCACCACAGACGACCTGCTGACCACAGCTCTTAACAGCTACCTCTTGCAATGGAGGCCTTGAATGTAGCCCACTCAGCTTCCACCTCCCCAGACTCAAAGGGATGCGGAGAAAATCTTCCCGAGGTGGGAGTTGAAGATCTTACGGACAAGGAACTCCATCAGACATTCTCAACTCACCCTCTCTACACCTTTGGGTTTACCAGATCTGTTCAGTAGCCTTTCCCCGCCATCTGATCCAATCAACACCACGTGATGATCAGTTGAAAGCTCTGCTCCTCTCTTCACACAAGTGTCCAAGAGCCACAGATCTGGTGATATGACCACAAAATAAATCATCGACCTTTGACCAAAAGTGTTCCAATGCCAAGGACATTCCTGAGCCACCGTCTGCTCCAGCATGGTGTTCATTATAGCCAAGCCATGCCTAGCAGATAACTCTAATAACAACACACCACTCTGGTTCAGATCTGATAGGCCATTACCTCCAATTACTCTTGTCTGGGTTTCTCCATCATGTCATCATATTTAATATTAGTTTTAAAGGGTAAAAAAAATGTAATTTACCACTGGTGGTATTGTGTGTATAGAGGCGGAGACGAACATTGCAAAACAAATGAAAGCAAATCTATGTGCAAAGTGTGACTTTTTTGTATTTTAGATGACCTTATAAATTACACGCTAATTACTGTATATTTTAAAACAAAGCAAAAATGGCAGTTTAAACCAACATACAAATCTGATCAAAGGTTTCATGAAAGCAAAAAGTATTGTCTCTCACACAGCCAAACAGCATGTACGCACACGTGTACGCTCATTAGATCCATTTCAAATTACAAAGCTTATTCCGACTGAAAGTGCTCTTTCTGTAGAGCCATTAGAGGTATGAAGGTCCATTTGATTGTGAATAGGAGGCACAGACATGAGACAGACGCTGGACTGATTGAGAGCATCATTGAGACCACAGTGCAGAGTGAGGACCTCTTTAGCATTTCAAAGCATTCACAAACAAGAGATGCAACTGAAACATAAGGGTGTTTTTTAGCAGGATTTCAATGAGTCTCTGTGACATATTATAATGATGTGCAAATGTGAAAGTGAATACTAGATCTCACAATACTGGATGCACCTTTACACACACTAATGACAGACAACAGGGACCTTAAGGGTCACATCTAGTTGGTTTAAAATGCACTTTCTACATTAATTTCTCTCTACATCTGAGAGAAAAACATCATTTTAGCCAGGATTTTTATTACATTGTGAACCTCAAGGGTGTGTTGGTGATTAGTGTTTCAACAGATTCTCACTGAAAACATAACAGATGGTTTTCATTTGAAATTCCCATTGCTCTCTTTTAAATTAAAAAAAAAAAAAAAAAAAAAAGATTATTTCTTGGGTATTTTGCCCTTATATCGAATCAGTGACTTGCTGTTCAGATCATTTTGAACCCATGTGGTATGCAACCTAACCAGACATATGACATTTCTGGAAAATTTTTGTCACAGACAGAACATGCAAAAGTCTAAGCTGAGGACTCTGAATCAAGCCAAACAGTTTCAACCATTTCAAATCCAGATCGTCTGATTTTGAAACAAAAAACATCTCATTCTTCTATTTACAAAAGGAACTGGGATTTCATAACGAATAAAGCTTGATCAGGAGCTTTTGGTGGCTAAAGATGGCAAATCTGAGTTTTAGATATTGCTTTATAACTGATTACTGACACTGAGTTGCTCTTCTCTACTTATGCAACTTTTCACACCATTTGCTGCTGTTCCTTAAACCTGCAATAGCAACAATTTTTTTCAGCAGACACAAGTTGTGAACACAGAACTGATATAGCCACATCTTTTAAGTGATCTGGCAATTTTGTGAGCAAAGAATTGCTTATGAACCCTTATAACAGCTACGTAGCAAATGCAAGTCCAGTGTCTAATATACATTGTCCACGGTTTTCCTACTTTTTTCTATTTATTAATTGTGTAGATTGATCATGTTGGGATGTATTATGGGATTCGATGTGACATTTCAAACAGGACAAACTAGGGTTTAAACCACCATTATCACTACTGATAGACAGATGTTTAATTCCTCTATATATCCACATTCTCTCTCTCTCATGGTACAACTTTCAATCTGAGAAAATATTTCTTCCTTGGGTGCTTTAAAACTGAAAAGAATAATGTTTATATTGATGAATGATGTTTATATGGAATCATGTTCAATATTTGCTGTCTCATTTTCTACATTACAGCATATCATGTGTGAGAAGTTGAACCTTTAACACAACTTCTCCCTTTTCTTTGGTCCCCACTACAGTCAAGCCTGATGAACTGAACACGGTGCATGTTCATAAAAATCACTGTGATGCTGTACAAAGTGTGTGTTCCTGTGTGGCTCTTCATGTCAGTTGTTCTCCTGTTTGTTGGCCTGCTTCACTCGTGCGTTCTGCGTGACCGTGGACAGAGACGATCCCGTCATGCTGGTCGTCTCTACGATTTCAATGTCTTTACAGGTCAAACAGGCCACCAGCTTCTGACGAGAGGCGCTGCGTGCAAAGAAGAATTCGTGGGACACTCCGGCCAGCACAGCACCGAGCACCGGTCCGATCCAATAAACCTGCAGGCGGGCGAAAGAGAAATGTGTTCAAATGGGATATAAGAAAATAACATGTCTAGAGCTTTCAGTTTATGTGAATGTATTAAGAAAAAAGATGCAAATGTAAATAGTGATATCTTACATAATTAGTTTTTCAATTCTAATGCATCCATGTGCCCATAGACTGGACCAAATTTAAACTATTTTAGACACATATAAGTAGCTAAAATTTGGGATTTTTTAAAAATTTGTTTCAATTTTGCTTTTAACTGTAAAATATTTTCCTGTCTTGGCCTCAATGAAATTATCTGACATTTAAAAGGGTGGAACTGCTAACAACTCATGGTTATCTGAGATGTGACAAGAGTTTTACAAAACACAACATCATTTATGTAACAACCTTACTGGAGAAGCAGCTAATAACCATAGCTGTCTAATCAGCGTAGTGGAGTGAAAAATATGAAAGCAAGTGCTTATACTCCAGTAAAGCACAGTTACCTTACTTTACCATTACCTGCGTAAATCTACTTAACTGCTTTTCAGCACATTACTTCATGCAATCAACCTGTATTCAGTGAATCCTACAGTACTGATTAGAACAACAACAAAAAAAACTTGATTGAACAGTGTCATGAGCGTTTCCATGCAGACAGATTTAGAGTTTGGATTCATCTCATACCCAGTGGTTTTCCCAGAAGCCAGTGATGATGGCTGGACCCAGAGATCGTGCAGGATTCATACTCGCACCAGAGAACCGAGCCTGACAGACAACCAACATCCTCAGAAAAATGAGCCAATCAAGGGTTCAGATCAAGAAACAACATCATGAGGAAACATATAATGTGTTGTAAAGGGCTGATCTTTTACCAGTTATTTCAGTAATTTGTCTCTCAACAAGTACATCAGTTTTCCCACTGGATAGATGTCCTGAATAGTCGCAAACTGAGGCTCCACTAATTGTTCCTTCAGTTTATAACTTCCTCAGTGTTCCCTAATCAAACATTTCTTTTCAACTACATATTCCAGTGTTTTCAGTGTCCCTGACTCTAATGCAGCTAAAGGAAACACCACACAGCCTCCATGATTGTTGATATGTTGTTCTGCTTTCCATCTTGGAATTTCTGAAACATCCTGATTGATTCTTAAAGGTGAAATCTCTCCTAATTGATAAATCTTTTCTATGCAGCACGATGGATTTTATTGTGTAATCTCTGTGACTGTCTCGATTGTTTGTCTGCTGATGTTTGTTTTCATCGGCGGTGCTTGAATCTCCCTTGTAAGAGCAGATTTTGATTTCAGAGAGATTCTTTGATTACATAAAGGTTCTTTACTTATTTTTGTCATCCTTGTTCCCACTCATATTCAGTAAATACGCTGGACAGACTACCAGACCATCAGAGACAATGTCTCAAACTCAATCTGTTTTATTTACTTGACCTGCATGTTTTTTTACATTGTGAGATAAAAACCCATGAGAAGTTGAAGTAAATGCTAATTCAAATGCTAAATCCACAGAAGATTCTTAGAGACTAAAATGGCTCACTTTCTGCTGCATAGCAGTGTTAACTATTTAGTCATCATGCCAATATACATTGTAGATATGTATTAATAATTGGCATAAATAAGGGTTACAATTTGTTAAGATTCAAAGAAAATATGAAATTTCATTATATAGAGTGAAACTATATGAACATTGTGGTTAAAAAGCCTCTTCCTTCAAAAAAATGCTCGACAAAACAAGAAAGTTCAGGTCATTTGTGGATTTTTTTAGCTGTGGAACCATATCTGGACAAATCTTTCATTTAACTTGTCAAAATCATTATCAGAAACAATGTTAGCTCAAAGCACACTTAACAGCAGCCATTATATTGTTTGTTTGTTGGTTAGGGTTCTGTTGCTGTTGCTAAAGGGAAAGTTTTGGTAACTGTTTGTTCTTTTCTTCCTGACATGAATCATCCGGTCTTCTCTCTAATCAGATAAAATACACGCCAACCACACCCACACATTGTCTGTGAAGTTAATTTTAGTCGTATATCTCACACTAGGATCATTGATCTGTGTGTGTCACTGTGAATGTTAACAGCACAAAAGCTGCTGTGTGTGTGTGTGTGCGTGTGTGTGTTTGTGTACATGAGAAACAATCAAACCTAAAGTGGCTTCAGTATTAAAGATAAACACAACTGGAAGCCAAGTTTCAACCTAGTATAGATCTGAATGAAAGTTCCTCTCACCCCTATGAGCACTCCAGCACTATGTGCTAATCCAATGGCCAGGTTTCCTGGTTCTGGACTCTCCCTCCGCCGCTGGTCCTCCACTGAGAAGACAGTAAAGACCATCTGGAAGGTGCACAGAACCTCGATACCGAGAGCCTGAGCTGCATTTAACTCTATGGGCACCTGAGTGAAGTGAACGATTACTAAGGTGAGATGAAGAGAAAAAGATTCATCAAAAGACAGAGATATTCAGAAAAGATGCATCTAAAACTTTTAAAAAGTAACACATCTTCTGGAAACTGACCTTGTTGACAAAATGGTCTGCAGTGGTTTTGACTGGCAGAGCCAAATAAAGGGCCCCGGCTCCTAAAGAGGCCCCTAAACATTGGGCAGTGATATAAACGAGGCCCCGGAGAACATCCAGCCTCCGTGTGGTCATGAAAGACAGAGTCAAAGCAGGGTTCACCTGATCGAATACAAACACACAGCAACATGCAAAAATGTTGAAGTGTCCTGTGTGTTGTACTAAATATTTCCTCTGATTATCATTTTTCAGACAGGTGTAGACACCAGCTATTTTTCAGATTAAAACCTTTTTTTTAATCTAAATACAAATACTGTGAACTGTTACAGATCAAACCACATTACAAACAACAGTATCTTGTTCTTTCACCAAAGTGCCATTTCTGCTGTAAACCTTTCACATAGTTTCAGACCATGTACAGAAAGTTAGCTAAAGTTAAAAAAAGATAGAAATTTATGTTTTAGAACTTTTTATTCCTTGTCATATTGATAATTTAAAATTGAATGTATACAGAATGTAAGGGAAAATCTAATTGATATTTTTTTGACATTTTAAAGTCCAAAATATTTATTTTAATGCATCAAAATGAATGATGTTGCTCATCACTGATATATACGAGACTATGATAACCAAACAAACAAAAAAAATCCTAGCATTTAGCAGATAAGAAAATGTTCATGTACTTGTGTATATTTCACAAGAGAGACATCATATTAAAAAACTGGTATTTAAGGGTTAAAAATGTGAAAATGAATGAATATTTGGTAGATATGATAACCCAACCCTAAATTGGGATCCCATGAACTAAACTACCTTGCTGTGCATGCAAATACTTTAGATAAAAACTTAATTATGCAGAATTTACGAAGTTATCATGAATACTTTCAATTTTATATACATTTTGGCCACTTTCAGTCCTCCAAGTTAATAATACTTACATGCTTTTACTTAAAAAGGATAATAAATAAGGAACTTTCCCTTGAAATCAAGTATTTTTACACTGTGTAATACTGGTACTGCATGTTAAAGCATTCACCTGAGCTCCGCTTATTTCCCCAAAACAGTGTGCCATTGCGACAATCGCCACACCTACTGCCACGGCTGGGTACAGGGGTCCCCCGGGGGCCTCTCCAGGGCCTGGCACCGAGGCACCCAGCACAGCGCTCACTAACACCAGGGTGCCGAGCAGCTCTGCCATCATGGCACGCCAGAACTGCCGACTACGGAGCTCCTCGGAAAAAGGAGACATAAACAAAATTAGTCCACCATTTCACTTTGTGATACATAAAAATATAAAAACGGGCAAGAAATATTTGTTTTAATGTCAGATGATTAAAGTGTAGGCTACACCCTGATGATTATGTTTAGCTATATGCTTCTTCTTAGAAAATATGTCCTAAAAACACTAAAAAGCCATGAGCAGCACAAATATCATCATATCTAACACTAACAGGTCAAATCCATGCCAGTAGAATGCATTTCAACACCTCAACACAGTCACAGTTATGGATGAATTGATAAACTATAGCACAAAAACACTGATTATCCCAAAATGGTAACATTTCATGACCATCTCACCTAGTAATAAAATATTGATGTAGCTAAAAGCACCATAAAATACAAATGTACAAGCAGTCATCTGTGATTAAAAGCAGTTTGTTCCAGATTATCACTGAAGCGTCCTCCTGTAAATTTTGAGACTACAAACACCAAAACACCACATCAAGATGCTCACCTCACGCCACGTCATTTCAGACTTGGATTAGTATTTTGTCCTCAAGCTTCTCCTGTCACTTGGTCTGTCTGCCCGTCCGTCCGTCCGTCCGTCTGTGTAGCTGTCAGGGTCTGAGGGCTTCAGGGTCTCGGCTACGTCCCTCATTAACTTGTAGAGCTTGAGAGCTCCTTTGATGAGAGCAGCCTCCTCCCTGTCTGTCTCTCTCTCTCTTCCTCACCCTTTCCTTCCCCCACACCTCAGGCCCCTATCAAGTCTTCCTCAGTACACGCATTAGTCACTGCAAATATGTCTCTCCGGGGTTACATGGACAAAATCCTCCCCTCGAAATGTTCCTCCATCACATTCGCTGACCTTGAGCAATTGAACACATCTTCAGAAAACTACGAGGAGCCTTTCATTCATCTTCTAACTGAAGTGATTGTGGCCACTTCAGAGGGTTGCACAATGTCTGGATAAATCAATTGCACAGTTGGCTAAAAACATGGACTGAGTAAATACAGAAAATGACATAAACACACAGGGGGAAAGGATGGAAATAACTTCAATCAGAAAGACTGCTCCGAAGATGAGTCCTTTTAACTGAAGGTTAAGTCAGTAGTCATTTGTCAGCCATATTTAAACAGACATGACACACAATTCAAGGCTCAAAAGAAGCCAAAGTACCTCCAAAGTTAACAAAAACTTATTTACAAAAATGCATTAACTAGAGTAGTCATGAGGGCTACTATAGCCAAATGTTTGCATTATTTAGGCTACCTAAATATTTACTCGTGGTTGGTCCTAAAATATTAGTCAGGTGATATTCACTAATTTTCTTTGTATCAGAAAATCTAATAAAAAGACCAAAACAGTGAAATGTTCCAACTTAGAAGCCTATTCACACTAATATGGAGTAGTAGGACAAAGGGTATGTCGCAATTGCCTCGAGCTGCATTTCAAACGTGTCATTCTTTCCCTGGACATGTAAGCTACTGCCATCTCAAAGGGCTTGACAGGCCTACAAGTCTGCAAAGGAAATGGGAAGATTGAAATGAATGACTGGTAGGCCTGATGGGTGGGACTTCACCAGGCTTGTCCCTTGTCTCTGATCCCGTTTCTGATATTCCTGGACAAGATCTCAAGCCACAGCTGGGTTAAGGAGAGTGTCTGGTTTGGAGACCACAGATTTATGTCTCTATTTTTGCCAATGATGCGGTTCTATTGGCTTGATCAAGCCGTGACCTTCAGCATGCACTGTGATGATTTTCAGCCAAGTGTGAGAGTCAGCATCTTCAAGACTGAAGCTATGCTTGTCTGCCAGAAACCAGTGGACTGCTCCCTCTGGGTTGAGGGTGAGTTACTGCTCTAAGCAAGGGCATTGGTGCAGTGTCTGCAGTAATGCAGATGCTACACTTGACTGTTGTGGTGAAGAGCTCTCAATTTACCAGTTGATCTTTGTTCCAACCCTCACCTATGGACATGAGCTCTGAGTAATGATTGAAAGAATGAGATTGTGGATGCAAGTGGCCAAAATTAGTTTCCT
The DNA here is from genome assembly GCF_022539595.1 of Amphiprion ocellaris. Taxonomy (NCBI): domain Eukaryota; kingdom Metazoa; phylum Chordata; class Actinopteri; family Pomacentridae; genus Amphiprion; species Amphiprion ocellaris. The sequence continues at coordinate 25,929,410 of NC_072773.1, forward strand.
CTGTATGGTGGATGATCTCAGGGTGAGGAGCTCAGACATCTGGAAGGAGCATGAAATAGATTTGCTGCTTCTTCCTGTTGAAAGGAGTCCGCTGAGGTGATTTAGGAATCTGATTGGGATGCTTTCTGGGCACCTTCCTCTGGAGGGTCTTTGGGCACCTCCCAACTGTGAAGAGACCTTGGGGTAGACCCATAATTCCGTGGAGGGATTATACATCTCATCTGGTGTTGGAACATCTTGGGATCCCCCAGGAGGAACCAGAAAACACTGCTGGGGAGAGGCCATCTTGGATGCTTCACTGACCCTGGATATGTGGAAGAAAACAAAAGAATGAATGGATAGACTAGAAGGTCTAGACTAAGTGTGTGTTGCATGCATGCATGTATGCCTGTGCTTGTACGGTGGTGGAAAAAAGTTTTCGGACACCCTTAAAACTTTACACAATCTCAAATATTATCATGAAATATTTGTGGAAAATATTTTTTTGTGTTTCAAAAGGTGTGGCTACATTAGACAGTTTGTTTACAAGAAAAAGTAACAAAACTAAGTTCTTGACAGTTTCAACATGTCAGTTCTCATCATTGTTGATATCAAAGTCCACAAATAACAAAGAATGTGTTCAAAACCATTTTTGTCTGATGAAGTTTCAAATGTGCTGGCTTTATATCGACATGAAGTACGGCAACAAAAATTGTGGCTTTTAATGAAAAGCATGACCTTCATGAGTGGATCACTGGTACCAAAATGACCCAATACTCAAAATTAAAACTAATTTATATATTTTTATGGAACCAATCAATTTTAGGTTTTTAATGGCTTTTTAGGATTTGTTTAATATTTTGACTGTGACTGTACACTCTAAGAAATTTCCCTGTAAATTTACAGTAAAGAGCTGGCAGCAAAAGTTGCCAGCAGCGCACTGTTATTCTACAGTAAACCTACCGTATTCTACAACAAGTTTATTACTGTAAAAAATATTACAGTATTATGCTGTTTAGAGTTTATGCTTACAGTATATTACTGTCAGTATTTTGGTGCCATTATATGATGCTTTAAAAATGTCACATCTCAAAATGAAAGCCCCAGGAAATAGCATAGCATAGAAATGGCTCAGACAAGTGGTGACTTTTCAACATTTAGCTTTTATTAAAGCCAACTCTGTATCAAACATATTTCAAAAACTGACTTTTTAAACCCATTAAATTTTAGTAACATACAATCATTTCCTCATGCTGAACAGGTTCTCATTCTGCATGTTCTAGTTCAGGTACACTGAGTTTGGTTTCCATTTTCCCTGAACTGTAACAAAAGATTCCTATATATCACTTAAATTATTTAATACTGCATTGAACACATTCAGCAGCTACCACATTTCAAGTAATTCAAGTCTAGTAAAATAAAATCTATAAAAACAACGAATGATGTTTAACAGGTTGTCAACAATCTGTTTAAAAATTGCATATCACATTTCAGGTACCCTGCCTTTAGAATCAGTCTTTCATAACTCTTGATCATGTTCAATAAACACCAAGTCAAGGAACAATCCTGGAACTGAAGTATTTTATACTGAACCCAACACAGTACTGAGACTTGTTACCTTAGAATGACAACATGAACATCTGGTTGCAGACTGGGCTTTTGCTTTGTGAAAGTGAGGATCTGTGTGGAGAGGTGCTGTGGGTTTACATGAAGTCCCACTCAGAGTCCATCAGTCTTTTTATAAAGGAGGCTACATGGGGATTTACAGTAGATGTCTTTTTCTGGAACAGCTTCCTGACCTCTGGAACATCACCTTCTGGCCTTTGTTCCCCTCTCAGGGTTGATTACCAACAAAGAACCTACAACGAAATGACAAAGAAAGGATATATTAGGTGTCTAGGCAAACATCCCTTGAACTTAATATGGAACTCTGTCACATTCATCAAAACAAACAAACAAACAAACAAACAAAAACAGGAAACTCAACTTATTAAGCAAAACAGAGGGTTCCACTTAAAACAGCTATTTAGTTCAATACACATTTAAATCTAATTTTTGCAGCCGTTTGCATAACAAGCAAATTTACCTTTCCTAAGTGGAGAGAAAAACAGCATGACACATCCTACAAACCTTTTTAAAACTTGAAATTACCCAAATGGTCGAATGCAGACAAGTACATATGGAGATGTGATAACAGATCAGTGCAGCATCACATTGTATATTTGATCAAAAATTGCACGAAAGACAGAGGTAGATAACCGAACCTAGTTGGATTTGGTTGCTTAGAAATTCATTTTCCTGGTCTGGTTTAAAAGAAAGAACCAAAGTTTTGTCCACTCTGCAGCCAAAGGGGGGGATGCTAGCTAGCTAGCTAGCTAACAGTGTGGAAAACATTAGCATTCATGCTAGCGACTCGTGGCTAACACCAAACAGTAACTAACCTGGCTGTGTTTATGTTACTGTCACAGAATAAAACACAAAATAGACTGACAGAATTAAAAGTAAGGCTAACTTTTTAATAATCACAGTTACCTTGTTCAGTGAACCGGAGCAGCATGGATCAGCTACAGGTGGTTCCTGCAGGTCTGAGGGCCGGAAATCGTCGTCCTCACTTCTTCCTTTCCTCCACATCTTCCCTCAGTAATGAGTAAAATCACTGATACATACTATTTTAAACCTATTTCGTCACTTCTTTGTGTTGACTGTTTGCTAAATGCGGTGATGTGCAGGAAGATTTGCCGAGACGAGTTACGGTCGGACTGCAGCAACAGTTACACTCAAATAAACCCAAACCAGAAAAATACTGTAATCTGCTGTAAGATTGTACGGTAGCTTGCTGTTAATATTTTGTTCTTTGAAAACACATGAATTTACAGTATTCAGTTGTATTTACAAAGAACGATATATTACTGTACAAAGTATGCTGTATTTTTACAGCAATTTGCTACAGTGTACTAAAAGAAATTACACTTGAAGGCCTAAGAGTGATTCTTAATGCAATATTTCATAAATGCGTGGAGTGTCCAAAAACTTTTTTCCACCACTGAAGGATGGCACAGGATAGAACGAGAAGAACTGCAGGAGGAGGCCTGTCCTCAAACTTTGGAGCTTTTATTACCTTTTTAATAAAATGTATTTTACCTTTTCCAGATTTCTGTTAACTCCAACTACTGAGGATTTTTAAAACATGAAACTGTATGTATAGAGCCAGTTTTGAGGCAGTTATTTTTAATGCGGATGGCAATGTTGGTCTGCATATCTGTACAGTTTGTCCAGGCAACTAATGATTTACCAAACATTTGGTATAGATATTCAAATAATGATCCCCTAACTCCAATTTATTGTATTTAACAATTAGTGCTAATTAGAAAATGTTACCATACTACACTGAGAACAACATTGCTGTACCTGCTTTCCATTAGCATTACAGCAATAACTGCTAGCATAATAGCAAATTTATTTGATCAATATTGTGGTTTATTAGGATTTTTTTTCTATGCTATTTTACTAAGATGGTGATTCTGATTCTGAACAACATCAATACACCTGCTTATCATGAGCATGTCAGCAATATTGTTGCAAGTATATTATTATGCTAACAGCATTCAGTTCAAAAGTATGGCTTGACAAAGCATCTAGCATGACTAGCATTACTCTTAGCATTGTAAAATACTAAATTTCTTAGAAGTAACTGGAGGGGCTGAAAGCCACAGACAGGATGCTAAAATTTAAAGGCATTGAGAAACAATAATATGTTGCTGGTTGTGGTCTTTTTGTGGCATTTTTGTTTGAAATGCTGTTGCCCTAAAACTGCAAGGCAGATACAGTCCTACATCAATATGAAGGTGTTTGTGGTTCATCCTCTCCTGCCAGCTGAGCTGCGTTGGCGTGTCCTGAGCACCTGGAGCACATTACTGCAGCTCAGCCTGATTTTCATATCAATTATAGGAGAAAAGGGGCAATTAGTGAGCAGAGAGGACCAGAACAACGGCAACAGACCTCATCCTTTGCTTTGAAATCATCTATCGTGTGACACATTGCATTTCAGCTGCAGATAAATGTGAGGTAAACATGTCTCTTTTCTAAAGCTTTATCTCCTAGAGGGAAATTAGATTTTCAAAGGGCTCAGATTTGTAGCAGGATCGACTGTGTTTCCGTGTTATGCAGCAGGAGACTTACATTATAAGGTTAAAGGCACAACCAAATGCCTGATGTTATGTTGACATTACATCCAGAGATCTCAGATATGAATCCCACACACCCTCTGTTTCTTCCATTGACAAACTACTTGTGAGGTGCCGCTCTGATCACCATGGGGACGAACCCTTTCATGATGCTGTTGCCATAGAGCCTATTGAGATGCTGCATCTGTGCACGCTTTTCATTTTCCCCCCTTGATATCAAGCAAACACACACAAAAACAGACAGCATTCTTCAGTTTAGCTCAAAACTAACATTATTCACCTTTTCAGCTGTTCTTCTTACTGCAGATGTTTTTATACATGCTACAGTTTTTTGTTTTTTTTTTAATGCTTGTGGTGATGTATGGAAATGCTTGAATTGAATTTTATTGACCCTCCAGGAGTCAGGGGCCCTCAATCTGGCACACCAAGTCCAGAATGAACTGGTTGGTCCGGGGGTAGGGTTGCTGGTGTGTCCCATTATGCCGTGGATTACCCCCTCCTCTCCACAGTAACTGTGTAACTGTTATCCCCCCTTTTGTGGGGCTAAGCCCAAATGTGTGGAGCAAGGCGGGCGGGGGGCGCCCTGGAACCCGCTGGCGTGGGGAGTTTTGCAGCCCCCACCACCCACCCAGAGTGCTGACACCGACACAATCTGACACACACATATACACAGTCATGCAAAGTGCAAGCTCAGGCGTTTGAAAGAGTGATAGAGGGCAAAGGGAAAGTAAGAGATGCGTTAAGAGACGCACTGCATGTTTTTGTATTATTTTTTTTAATCTGACCACACGCATAGGTTTTGTTTTTGGATGTTTGATAGATCTGAGTGCAGAATATGGTTTTGCACATGAGCTTGTGTGCTGAACTTGAGTCTCTGGCCCTGTAGAGCAGCTGGGGGTGATGGCAGGACGTTTCCAGTAGCATGTGCTTTAGACAGGACTCTCCAGGGAGCTGCAGAACCCCGCCCAAACACTTTCACCACACTTCCATCATGGTTATGAGCTTTTCTTCACCCTTGAATGTGACCTATTGCTTGTCTGAGACGTATGAAGGAAGGATGGAGACGATTACCAAAAATAGCCCCTTTATGGCGTCATTTTATTTTGGAGAACACTGTTCTTGTATTTCTTGAAGCTCACAATATCTAGAGAACAGTAAAATCAATGTAGGATTATAAATTTACCATAAATGGTGCTGAAGTAGGGCAGAGAGATGTTTTAACCACCTCACAAACATACCACAAATTCCAAAAGTTGATCCTTCAATTGTTCTAAGTTGGCATGCAGTCAACTGTCTCTGGCATCAATGAGTCCACAAGGACAAAGTTATACGTATTGAATAATTCAATGTAAAGTGCAGATGACTAATTAGAGGGAAAACCAACCAATGCAGGGCATGTGACTCACTTGTATGGAAGTAGCAACATTTGTTGAGTAGTTTAAGGTTTCAGGTTCAAAGTCAAACATAATTTTTTCAACCTTATCTTGGTCAGACTAAACAGACCAGTGAGATGTGGATGAAACTGGATGACATCCTCCTTTATATATGTTGATAACTATATAAAGGAGGATGTAGTCCAGCTCTACATTTTTTGTAAAATTACTGATCCCGTCTTCTTGAATGTGGGAATTTAATTAACTGATTTTGACTTTATGCCATTTTTTTTACTGCCAAACGGGGAAAAAATATATCCAAAGCACAGTATATATTTCTGTTAGAGTCACCAATACTCATGTTCAGGTCATATGTTTAACACAAACAGAAACGGTCAGTTATAGGTAGTTTTAAGCTGCCGAATTACTTTACCTGATGGAAAACCAACATTTAGGATAAACAACGAGACCAGGCAGAAATGATTGGCATACAGGAGATACAGGAGCAAAACAAATACTCTCTACTAGATGTGGTTTTTATTCAACTCACAGTACATTCTACAGATGCACACGTGTTACATCACCTTAATACAACAGAGTCTTGTAATACCTCCTCTTAAAAATGATGAATTGGTCCTAAAAATATAAAGGAACAAATTTAAAGTCACCAAAACTGTACATTTTAAAAAATTCACTTAACACCACGTTTGCTTTTCATGTCTTTTTTTGTTTTTTTTGAAAAAACATCTTGTCCCTTTAAGCGTAACAAGGAACATCAAAGTTTATTTCCTATCAACGGATTTGAGTTCAGTGTAAGAAAACAAGTTTAAATAAAACCCAGACTGTGGAGTCATCCTGTCACCTTCATAGCACACCAACCATGCCGTGCATCGTCGTACGTTGGCCCTTGTACAGCACAAAAAAAAAATCGCTAAAAGGAATGTAAGACAGAAAAACAGGCAGCACTGTGCCCAGAAACTTCATTAGCAGAGCTCCTTTACAATTCTAGTCTTTAAAATGAGAGGATTTTAGTCTACTGTAGTCACTTTTAGAGGTTTTTATCCGGTCAGGCGAGCTATAGACAAACAGAAGTGTGAGTGTTACTTTAAACACGGAACAATTGCTCAACTGCAGGTTGGAAGCTGCAGGCTTTATCATGTCAGACGTGCGGTAATGTTGGACAGACCTGTCATTGACGATTACAGTGTAAAAGCAAACCTTCAGGGTGTGTCCTCTCAAACAGACTACTTAACAGGTGCTAAAGTAGCATCTGTTTGGTTGAACACAGACCACAACAAAGATCAGATGCCACTAGATGCATATTTACTCTTAACAGGAGGGACTGTGAAATTTAAGAATCTAAGACTGACTGACTTACCACTAAAATCCTCCAGAAACCAGTGTCTTTCACACAGCAGCAGAAGGTGGGTATGTGAGTGAAATTGTGTGCATGTTTGTGTATGTGTGTGTTTGGGTGAAAAGTGTGTAAGTGTGCGTGCAAGACTTTAAGTGGAGGTTATACAACGTCTACTTGTGACAGTCCAAGAACAGATTCCTTTTAGTTTAACTGGCCTTTTCATAAATCGTCTAGACATCTCTATAAGGTAATCTGTACACATTCACTACAAGCTATTGCTATTAAATAATCCCAGCTATTGTAATCTTTATATATATTTATATATAGAATATATAATAAAAATATATTGAGCAAAAAAATTACTTCTAGGCATAAGACCACGTTACATTACATTTCCAATGAACAGGTAAGAAATGGCCCAAGCTCTGTGAAGAGTTTTGATCCATTTTGTTGTCGAGCGGTGCTAAGCAGGTCCAGTGTGCAGCAGTTAGTCTGCACTAGTGTGATCAGTCTCTGACCTTCAGTATGAGTCTGAAAGCCAAAATACTCAGGGCCTGAGACCGTGTGACCAGCCCACAGCAGGGCTTGACCGAAGGCCTCGCTACGACATGGGGCCTGTGAAAGGACATGACAGGAGAACGCGAACAGTAGATGAGGTGCTGATGTGAAGATGAGGAGACACGAAAGGTGGAAAGTGAAGAGACATGTTGTCGCTCTCTGTGATGGGGAATGGGTACAAGTTCAAGCCAGTTCAGCTGTGAGCCTTTAGAAAAGATTAGGCCGATAGAGGAAACAATAACAGACAAATAGCCAAAATCTATACATATATACCTATACATGAGAGAATACACATAGCTGGAAGAACATCCAGACAGTCTTAGCAGTAATGGAGAGAGTGTGACTGGGACGGTGAAAGCACCAACAGTCTACAGCCCCACCATCAGGGGGAACGTCGTAGGCTCCTATTTGTCCTTATTTGAGTAGAACTCCGCCCAGCGGCTCTCAAAGAAACGCCTCATGGCGTGTCCAGCCATTCCCACCTCCGACGTGTCCTCGTTGAAGAGCTCACAGTTGTTGAAGACCAGCTGAGCGTCTGCTGCAAACTCCTCACAGCTGCAGTATCTGAGACGAAGAAACAGAAAACAAAAGAGTGACGTTAAAAAGCACAAGAAGGGGACTGATTATTGAGCACAAGTCATACAAAATATAACAAGAAGTGTACAAAGAGAACAATCAACCAATCTTAGGGGCCAATCTAAGAATGAAAATGTATGATATAGTGTTAAGCAGAACTAACAATAAGCTAACAAAAGCACAATATACGGTATAATTAACACTTAATATAATCTATATTTATGTAAATAAGACATTCCGCTTCTCTGTCTGCTTTTGTATAAGTGATTTTAAACTGATTTTTAGGATTTTGAAAATGATTGAGACCATTTTCTAGTTTTTTATCTTCCTTTTATGCGAATTTTTCTGTTCTTGCAAGACTGTATTGTTACTGAATTTGCCTTAATGTTTACCAGTTTTAAGAATAATGTATTGATTTTGTGTTTTGTTCACTGTTTTGTACTTCCTTGTAGTAATTTTTCCCACTGATATGAGTAAATTGGAGGGAATTTGCCTTTTTAAGATGTTAATATTACATTTTGTGGGTGAAATCCCTAATAATCAAGGCTGCTTGACGTTAATGGACCTATCGAAAAAATACACCATAAGAGTTGATGATGTACAGAAAAGGATTTATGTTTTGATTATGCCTTTCATTTATCTCCTACACACAGGTACACAGACACTACTTTTAATGCATCAGTGTAAAAGGTTAAGGTGGGAGCACAATGATGTAGCTTATTTCCATGTGGTAATGAGGTTTCTGTAATTTCTCTAATTCTTTTTCTGTCTCAGAAAGCCACGTATCTTTTTTTTCAGATTCACGGTATTAAAATAAAAATTACAAGTCATGAAAAGAAAAACATGAAGTTGTCGACCCATTTTTTAGGCAACTTCTAACTTAGTGGACCCTGAACTATTGTGCATGGCTGCTAATAAATGAACTATGAATAAGATGTGTAGCGTAATCTGCTCTTACCCTCCCTGTAGCAGTCTTTCTCTCATGGTGAGGAAGTCCATGGGGTTCTTGATGATGCGGCGGTAGCCTGGCACTAGTCGGGGGTTGACGGGTTCAAGGAATGGCCAGGCATCTGCATGAGCCTCCATCTCCATTAGAATGATCCTGGAAGAAAAAATGAACTGACAATTGACACTGATCTACCACAACAGAACTGCCAGAACAAGTGTCACTGTGTGAGTAACTGAACGGTAATGAAAGCAGGACTCACTCGCAGAAGGTGAGGTCGGGTTGGTTGCGTGTTGTCATGCGGCGCCGTTTAGTGCCGCCTCCTTCTCCAGAGTAACGGGAAGATGAGGAAGGAGCCGCCATCTCCTTGTGCCGCGTTGCCATGCCGCCACTACGCCGTGTTATTATCTCGTCCTCAGAGCTGTCATCTTCGTATCTTCTCTTCTTCACCCTGGTGCGCTTTTTGGAAGAGCGTTGCAAATCACAATCATCCTAAATAAGGAAGCAGATACAGCCAATGAGGAAAAATTACAGAAAGGAATATATTAATTTAAAGGAAGCAACTGCTAGAAGATGGTCTAAGATTCAAAATGGTTCTGAGAAAGCGAACAATCAGAGATGGGTTTGAACCTTTGCAACGCAGGTTGGACAAAACCAGTCTCCCTCTGGCACCTGGGTGATTTTGGGTTTCAGGCAGTACATGTGGCAGCCCCGATCACAGCCGTCACACAGCAACAGGCACTCATCATTGTCTCCCTTCCTGCAAACCTGGCAAGTCTATAAAAACAGAGATCACAGAGAAGTTATTCTGAGTATTTAAATAGCATTAAATCTGAATTTGCTCTTAACATTTTGTGTTACTCTCAGAAGTTTTCCCCGATAAAAACCACGTCATCAGAATCTTATGAAATTTGGCCTTGACTCACAGTTGTGAGACTTCTTACCACTTTAGTCACAGATCTCTCCCAAGCAATCGCCTTTTCCAGCTGAAGTAAGCACAGACAGAGCTGGGGAGCACTGCGGCAGCGATCCAGAGCCTGCCGCCACGTTCGTAGTCGAGAGGTGATTTCACTTTCCAGACTGGAAAAGAAGAAAACTAGTTAATAAATAGGTCTAAAATATAGAAACAGACACAATCATCCCCTGTAGTCTGAACCTAGGCTGTTCTTTTCACCTGATGACATCCATGGGATGCTCCTCTCCGGGTGTGGGGGTGAGAGGAGCAAGACGCATCACTTCAGCCGGGTTCCAGAGCGGCTCCTTTAGATAGCGTCTCTCAATGTTTCGCTCAAGGTTGGCTAGCCGCAGCACGGCCAGGTCCAGCGGGTGTGTGGCGATACGAGGCAAGCCAGACCACTCCTTCTTGGTCCGCACAATCCAGTCATCACGTGGATCGGCGTCGTGTTCGTAGTACTGAAGGTCATCGCGTGTGGAATCGGGATCTGGGATTGTGTAAGGCTTGAAGGAGAAAGAGCAGAGAGTGAATAAGAGAATCTAAACACATGAGGTTTGAACTTGCGCTGTTTGAAATGTGCCATTCAGTGTTTTGATGATTACCTGAAATTCAGCCATTGTTGTCTCTGGGCTTGTTTCAGCATCATTCATTGCACTCTGAGGAGGTGCCTTGAAGAAACACAAAAAACGAATAAAAATGAGTTTTACTACTTCAAAATTTGACATGTATCGTAATTTCCGGACTATAAGCTGCTACTTTTTTCTCACGCTTTGAACCCTGTGGCTTATACAACGATGCGGCTAATGTATAGATTTTTACGGGCGAGCTTCATGCTGTCAATACATTTAGCCTCGTCACATCAGAATGAAATTACTGAACAGGTAACAGTGGACCAATGAAACTGTATGAATTAAATCAAACGCACTCACACTAAATTCTTCAAATCAGTCATTTTGCGCTTCATGCACACACCCTCATCATGGAAAACACACGAAGAAATGTGTATAATGCAGCTTTTAAGTTAAAGGCAATCGATCTGCCTGTCGAAGAAGAAAACAGAGCTGCTGCATGTAAGCTTGGCATCAATGAATCGACGGTGAGACGTTCGGCAGCGTGAAGAACTGACTCAATGCGTTTTACTGCCATGTTACATGTTTATTTAACTAAAAGTTTAAAAAATCTTTCTGTGTAAATATCTCACGTTACAATGTGGACACCTGTGGCTTATAGACAGGCGTGGCTTATATATGTACACATTTTTTTTTCTTTTTAAATTTACTGGGTGCGGCTTATATTCAGGTGCACTCAATAGTCAGGAAATTACGGTACTTTATTTATCATGTCTATTGTTTATCGTGGTTCAAATAAAACACACATACATAATTTTTAGTAAATGGCTACAGCATAACCCAAACTTCTCACTTCTTGGAAAAAACTGTGCCAATTAAGGCTTTTAGGTATCTAATTTTTTTGCAACTGTAATTACAGTTGTAAACTTAATCACTTTTTCATTTTCATTTTGTTAATCCAGCATGGCCTGCAGCCGTTCATGCACGGTAGTTTAGTAATGTCTCACCTTCAGAAGGAGGTCAGAAGCAATGACCCGCTGCTCCAGGTCCTCCACCCACTGTAGGGCGCTGATGTCCGTCTCCATTACTTTTTCCTGCACCTGCCAGGGCTGCTGCAGAGCCTCCAGCAGCAAATCCTTCTCCTCTACCTTCAGCTCAAAAACTGGGTCTAGTTGAAGGAACAGAAGGGAACATTTGTAAAATAGACCATCGGACAAAAACAGTTGCATGATGATCCAGTTATTAACAACACTCACCGTCGATACGTTTGGTGCACATCTCAGCTAAGCTCTCCATGTGTTTGGCCAAATGCTTATGGAGGACCTTCTCCCTGATGCCCCTTGGATGAAGGGCCTGTAAGGTGCTGTACAGTTCTTCTGGATCCTTGATCCACCACCAGCCACGAACCATCGCTGCAGAACAAAGATATTATATTATACATTATTATACACATAAAAAAGAAAGCTTTAAAGCAGAAGGGAAGTCAGCCAGAAGACGCAATAATAAGTGTAAGACACAATTACTGGCATGTATGGTGTTGCTTGTAAAATACTGGAATGTTAGGAGTCTTAAATTCCAACATCAATGAGGAATTTGTTAACAAGAGGAGAGGCACTGTGTACACAGCAAATCTTGCACAGAGGAAGAAAAGTAAATGTGCTTTCACTGATTTGGGAACTTGAGCTGAAGTGCTGACCGGTTTCAGTGTTTCTGGATTCTTGACAAATTGTGCAATTTAGTCAAATTATTTTTAAGGAAAACAATTTATCTCTCCGAGTGGCTTTTGCAGCCTCTTTAAACAGGACTTACATGCTGGAATGGGCTTGACCACCAGTTGTGTGAAGTACTGTTGCTCGAGTTCTTGGAAAACAGAGTTGGGTGGGCGGCCGCGGCGTTTAGCTGCAGCTCCTCGTGCCCCTCTCCGGGCAGGACTGCTGCCTCTGCTGCCTCTCCTCCGCCTGCGTCCTGGCCTGGCGGGGGTGGCAGGAGCAGCTGGAGCAGCCGGAGCAGTCTGAACAGCCGGAACAGCCGGAAGAGGAGGGATGGGAGCTGGAACAAGCTGAGGGATTGTTGGTGGATCACAAGCAGTAGGGGGAATGTCCTGTGGTGTTGCTGAGGTCACAGGGTCAGCAGGAGCCAAGCCAGGCAAGAGTGGGTCCGGCTGAGGAGAAAGGAGAAATTATTTATTTCCACATCATACAGACCAAAAGTGCATTATTACAGCATATGTGTACGAGGTTTTATTCTGGTGACAAACCTGCATAAGAGGATCAGCGACTGTGGATAGAGCACTTGGGAGCTGAGGGAGGAGTTTAGGGGGTGAGCTGGGCGATTTGGGCATCTGGGGTTCAGTCAAAGAGCTGTCATCACACGGCTGTTTGGGAAGCAGGTTGAACCACTGGCCTTGTTTCTCTGCCATTTCCTTCACGCTCTCCTCTGGTCGATTACCCTCTGGAGCTTCTCCTGCTGCCGAGCACGTGCCGTTAGCGATTCCTTCCTGGGACTGACTGAGCCAGCTCTGGAAAGCTGCTTGTGTGAGGTCTTGTGTGCCGCTGTTCGGTGATCCTGGCCCTTCCTCGCCCCCAGACCTGACGCTACTTCGACGCCGGCGGCGGATCTTGGCCGTGCGGAGATGAAGCTCAACTTCGGGTTTGATTTTTCGGGGACGTCCACGTCCTCGCGGCCTGCTCATGAGGGATGCAGTGCCAGGGAGGGGGTCCTCTTCTGGAGACAAGGTCTGGGCCTGTCCCGGAGTGGCAGAAGGAGAGGAAGGCAGAGTGGGAGGTGGAGTGGTCGGCATGGGAGCCTCCTCAACTTTGGGCTCCTTTTTGAGGAAAATAACAGGCACCTCAGCTACAAGGACATCTTCAGAAGCTGCAAGATAGAAGCATAAGAAAAAGTAGATAAAGACAAACAAACGAAGGGTTTGTAAAATATGAAGGGTTCAATTCACAGTCAGACTCACTTAGCAGCTCTTCGGGCCCCTCGACTAGAACTCCTCCGAGGTGAGGTAGGGCCAAGTATCTGCGCCGGTAACGGTCCTGACCCAGCAATGTGGCCCGCATGGAATGAGACGACTGTAGCAGCTTTTTACGGAAAAACACCTGGCGCTGTGGAGATTACAAGGCAGAAGAATGTTTAATATAAAGCAACATAAATGCATAAAGGACTGTGTCTGTGCAGTATCAGGCTCACCTTGGTTAGCTTATCTATCTGCCTTTCAAGCTCTGGAATGCTGGCACTGGTAGGGCTCTCACTCTGCAGCAAAAAAAGAATTCACATGAAATGTAAGAATGATCTGGATGAATTTCCAAGAAAACAGTGGCACTGATACATACATCACTGAGTTTGGGTTCTTCTTTGCGTGCCCGACGGTTTCCTCTCTCCACGACTACGCTTTCCTCCAGACCGAGGTTCTCCTCCTCGGCTACTCTGGCACTGCGCCTCCTCTCCTCGAAGCACAGCTCTTCCTCTGAGCGTCCTGTTCGACGTGCTAGCGCCGCCTTCAGTCTGCCGGAGAGAAAACAACCAAAATCAACATATGGCTCTGATGGATAGATCTGAGCAAGCTATTTAATCGCTCTGTATGTGAAGAGAGAGAACCATGATCTTACTTGCGCAGTTTCCCCTCAATGATCCACTTGTTCTTCCTGTAGGCTGCCATGTTTTCCAATGTGTTGTCGATGTCACTGAAATACAAAACACATGAATAAATAAAGTGACAGAAAATGTGATAATTAAAAAACGAGTACCTATTTTTTTTTTTATATTAAAGAGTAACCAAAGAATGAATAAGCTTCTTGGTCTAACCTCGTCACAATGTTGCTGCTGTTGAGCTCTTCCACCAGGAAACCCAGGATGGCCGCCTTGGTGTCAGGAGGCAGAGCATGAAATGTTTTGGTCCTTAGTGTGTTGCAAACCTCTGTCTCGTAACCATGAGATTCCAAAAAGATGCGGAGCACTTCTGAAACTGTGTTGCGGTTCAGCTCCAACTCAACCAGCTTATCACCGAGGATCTTTACAGACTGAAGATTGAGATGAGGAGGTAAAAGAAAGAGATTAAATGATTGATCGACTGTTAAAGAATTGTGTTAATGGTGACAACGTTCAAAGTGTATCACACACCTGATAATAAGACGGCAGGCCTGGATCGTGCAGAGCAGCCTCCATAAGCTTCACCAGTAGGTCCTGGACTTCTCCTTGGCTGTCACCAAGACCGAGGAGGCCTTCCTGCAGAGTAGCAAGGCTGGGGATGTCCTTGGGTATATTGAGACCAATGATCTTTCCGTAACCGTGTAGGAACTCAACGAGAGCCAGGCAGTGTGCAAAGGCTTTTCCAGAGAGGACTACACCAGGGATACGGGACAGCTCTGGCAGAGGCTGGTGGAGACAAAATTCAATGGTCATGATCAAATTGACAAAACAGCTGGAATCACAGTTTTGAAAGAGAGGACGAAAACGAACTGGGTTTAATTTGAAACTCACCTTGTGGTCAGTGAGACACATGTCCTCTGCGGGCTTCTTCAGCTCTTCTGCAATCAACTGCTGCCTCTTCCGCTCCTCTAGACGTCTCTGGGCCTGTGCTCTCCGCTCTGCTGCCCTCTTAGCTGCCAGCGCTGCCTGAGCTGCTGCCTCTGCCTCTGCCTGAGCTTTAGCCAGGGCCTTGGCTTTACTCCGAGCACCCAGCACCCTCTTGCCCTGGGCTATCCTCTCCCCGTCTGTCTGCTGTATTGGTGGAGTGGCCTCAACCTTGACTGACCTCCTGCGGCCGGGCTTCTTGGGCTCTGCAGCAGATTCTGATGCAGGCTGTGTGGCTGTGTGGGCTGTCGGGTCTGTTGGTTCAGTCTTCAGCTCGAGGTGTTTGGCCTCTTGCTCAAGCTAAAACCCACAGAGGAAAGAAAAAACAATTGAAGATGAAGAATACGAGGTGCTGAGGTCATTGGTGACAAAAAAAATGTAAGTTTAGATAACGAAGCATTTTCTGTAACCTTGGCTCTCTTCTTTTCTGCTTTCATCTTCTTGATCTTTGCATCCTCCCTTCTCTTCATTCTTGCCTGAAAAAATTAACAGCAGTAACATCGGGAAGATGTTTAATAGAATAATACAACAACATAACAACCAGTCTCAACTACGTACCTTTCTCTTCATTTTCTTTTTGATTTTTGCTAGTTTCTCTTTTTCCTCCTCCGTGAGGGCTTCTATTGAAAAGGTAATAGACACAATCAGTCACAGTACATATCTGAGGTTATGTAATAAGCAATCCATCTAGTCTTATACTTAGTCATTTCTGAAAGCTTAGGCCGGGCTCACACTACAGAAGTTTAGGACAGATTTACCTTCATTTCTCCCTTCCAGTCAGAGGAGATATCTACCCTGGTATCTTTGCCTGACCCAGTGTTGGCATTTAGATTCAGATTTAAACCTCCCAAGTAGCATCGACAGGGCTGACCACATAAATACCAAACATGTTTGACTTTTATGAGTTAAAATCACATTGAGTACAATTATCACATTTGCTCCCAGTGCAGTTGATTCTGTTGCCAAGCATCTATAAACATTTTATTCTATTGACCATATTGTTTGGTTTCATTGTGAAGAATTATTAGTGTTACAGCAAGTTGTGGCACTACAGTCTTTGTTTTGTTTACATCAGCTTCCTCATGAGATCACGTGAGGTGTTGCACTGCTCCCCCTGGCACCATAATCTTAATAACATCCTGTAGTGTGTGATGTGCCATTACTTTTCAGTCTTGTAGTCTGTGCAAGACTGAGATAAGAGAGAATAATATCTGTAAACCTTTACCTGGAGTGTGTGATGTAACCCGATTTCAACTTCTGTTAAGACTGTAGTGTGAATCTGGCCTCAGCAATACTAACTATCCACTGCGATCCTCCACTTACCCTTGGCCTCAAGACGCTTCAGCAGCTTAGCGTCAACTTTGCTAAGGAGGTCGATCATCTTGGGTTTTGGAGGTCTACCAGGGCGCCGAGCCTGTCCTCCCTTCAGACCACGAACCCTGCGAGGTTTCTCTTTATCAGGGTTTGGAGGTCGACCACGCCGACCGGTGATGGCCATTATCATAGAGGGAACCTCCTCGTTAGCCAAGAGGACCCACTTCATACCCTGTCAAGTATTGCAGATGTAATATATTAACTCCAAAATGACTTCTACACACTTCTATATACCCTTAGTTTATTAGGCAGCAGATTTTATCCAAATCCTTCTTTGCAAATGATTTAGCATTTTCTTGATAGAAATAAAAAAAATTATATACAGACCTCTGTAGTTTCTCTCTCTTCATAGAAGTCTCCAACAGGCATTCTTGGACTGAAACTGAAGTGTTCTCTGGTGACCACACTGTCTGTATGTCTCTTCAAGTACTGGGTGAAGTAATTAAAAGACAACAGGACAAGAAACAGACACAAAGAAAGTCAGTGTATTGACATGTTTGTGACAAGACTGTGGCTTAAACTATTTAAACAGACCCTTTGGGGTTTGGCCAGGGGAATTTACCTTGATGATTTCTGGAAACTGCTTCATCCTCCTTCCACAAGGCGTGTAGTACCAGGTTTCACCCTTCATGCGGTTTTCCATTTTCTTCACACGAATCTCTCTCCTCCAGCTGCAGTTTAAAGAGTGTAAATGTGTATGTGATTTAGCATATTTGTCTGTGCCATGGTGCTCCGTTGTTACCTATAGCTGCACTGGGTGACCTGTCTCAAAGTTATCATTTAAGACAGGTTATAAACACAGATCTCATTTGGAAGTTTATATATTAATTTAGTTGGATAAGTTTTTACACTGTCAACCAATGTTTGGTTTGGTAAACAAACAATAAAATACAGGTATAACAGTGATGCAAATCTATGCTGTATCTATTGTACAGACTAAATCAGAACAACTGTTTTACTCTGCATGTATGTGACAGTACTAATCGAAACCAACTTCAATTAAATTAAGATGTACGACCAGAGGTGTAAAATTGGTTTGTATTTAGCAATTCTGTTGATTTAAAGCCTCAAAAAACTTAAAGGAATCATTACCCGTGTTGCAGAGGGAACTGGACCTGGTCCTCTGTCGCAACCCTTCGTCTGTTAGATTCACCTGTTCATGAAAATCCACAAACTTGGGCTTTAAACTCTTATTCTGTGTTATCATGTCTCAACAAACTATCACATGGAGCACCAACACAAACAATACTTTTAACCTTCTGCTTTACCTGCAGTGGAGCTGTCGTCATCATTTTCATCAGCGTTGTCAGCAGTCGTTTCGGCATCTTGTTTTTGTGTTTTGAGTACATTTCCCTCTTGGTCCTGCTTCTTAACTCTTTTCTTCTTGGGTTTTTCGGCTGCTGTATTGAGAGCTGAAGCGTTGGCCAGAACAGCTTCGATTGTGGCTGTTATTGGATCAACCTCTTCTAAGAGAGGCCCAGCCTCCCCAGATACAGCAGACGTTTCACTGGCATCGACCTTGACAGACTTCTTCCTCTTTCTGCCCTTAGGTGCCTCGTCCTTAGCACCTCCCTCTTCCTCAGTCTTTATCTTCTCCACTTTGGGGGTTCGTACCCGAGGCTTCCGTTGGACCTGTTCAGGAGCTTGAAAAAAAAGAGAAAAAGTTGTAAGTAAGTTGTTTAAAATAAAAACTAACATTCTATTGAAGTAATATTGTGTTGGAGTGAAAACATCAAATACCTGTGGTTTTAATCCATATTGCCTTTGGAGCTTGAGGTTTGCGTGGTTTCCCTGGGGTTTTCAGAAGTCCTCCAGCAGCGGACACAGTCTGATCAGTTACTGGTTGGAGTGGGTGTACAGCGGGGCTCTCTGCTGGGGTACTGAATGCGATGAAGTTCTCATCTCTCATCTTGAAACTCGGGGGTGTCATCGTCTCATTAGCAGTGGTCTTAATATTAATGTGTCCGGCTGAGACTGGTGTATCATGTCCTCTGGGCTCCGACTCTGCTTCAGGTCCTGAGATGGTACAACATTAAATTGTGTCAATAGAATACAAAAATAAAGATAATTCACAAAACAGACAAGTAATCTGCATTAGAAATGCAGTTCTCTCTATTCAATGACAATTAAATCCCCTACTAGGGAAAAAACACATTAGGATAATGAATTTGTGTATTTTAGCTAATGAATCCTGCTTTTCAAATTGTGTAATAGTTTCAGTCATTAAAAACATCATCAAAGTACCTTGCTGACCTGGCTGAGACACATAACTTGAGTCAACGGGATTCTCTTCAATCTGAGCGCTGTTGTTTAGAGAAGACTCCAACGTGGATTCTCCTGTAGTTTGGCAACTGCTCCTGGTCTCCTCTGCCTCAGAGGCTTCCTCTTCCCTGGTGGAGTCCAATGTGTCATCTCTGGAGTCCTCTACAGAAAAGCTGCTGTCTCTAGTGGTGTGAAATGTAGTAGATGGTTCCTCTTCAGCTTGGGAAGTGCTGTCAAACCGAGACGTGTCCTTTCTCAGGTGAAAGCTGTCGTCAAAGTGAGTGGAGTCATCTACATAGGAGCTGGAGTCACCTAACAGAGAGTTCTTTTCCAAGACAGAGCTCACACCCAGTCGCGAGGGGGTGTCACATGTTGAATTGCCATCATACTGAGAAGCAGCAAGCGAAGAATTATCAAAACTTTGTTCATCTGTCAGATGTTCTACTTTTGTGCTGTTGAGCTGCGGGGACTTTCTGAGTGGAGTTTGTATCATTGTGGAGTCCTCTGCATCCAGTTTGACACTGCTTTGCATGTGGTGCTTTTCAGAATCAGCATGTTTATTCTTGGGCTGTTGATCAGGAGTCACTGTGGTCTGTAAGGGTTTCCCAGGGAGATCAGTGAGGGATTTGTGTGAGCGAATTTCAGATTTATTAGTCTCGGTCGCTTCCACCTGTGATGACCTTATCCCGCCTGTATCAAGCTGAGGGAGGGGCTCCTCTGGTTTTTCATTTCTTTTACTAGCCGACACTTTCCTGTCCTCACTGTGACCATGGTGCTCTGACTTTGGAGACGACTGCTCTAGTACACAAGGAAGAGTGGTGTGAGAAGAACGCCGCTGAGAGTCAGAACTTTGGACCGCTCCAGAAGATGTACCCTTTGCAGGAGGCACAGACACCAAGGCAGGAGGGCTGGACACAGGTGCAGTCCTGGAGGCTTGAGTGGTTAGAAGAGGTAGGGTAGACAGAGGTTGGACTGAAGGACTATCATGGGCTGCTAGAGAGGGTAAGTTTACCCCCCCTGGTGGTGATGACGCTGCAGAAAGACTTGAATCAACAGCTGCAGGAGTGTATGTCTGACACTGGGGTGCTGGTTCACAAACTTTACTGCCAACTGAAGGAGTTTTTGATAAACAAGGTCCAAGTGATGTTGATGATGACAGTCCAGATATTGACATCTGAGATGGAGCCACGACAGGAGATGAGGAATTTGCACCCACACACAAAGTAGCAGAAATCAGTTTTGGAGGTCCAGGCTTTTCATGTTGACCTCCAGACGTATCAGTGAAGCGCTGTGTCATCGAAGGTGGCTTGGACCCTGGCATCTCAGAAGATGAGATGGATGCAGAAGAAGAAGACTTGGACATGGTGGAAGGAGAGGAGACCGTTTTTGGAGGTCCAGAAGCTGTAGGAGGCAATGTTGACTTTGTCTGATGAACCACAGACCCTGATGAAGAAGAGACTGGAGGCCCTGAAGAAACTGCTGTAGGAGATGCAGGCAGGGGGGAGGAGGAAGAAGATCCTGCTGACAGATGCTTAGATGCTGCAGGAGATATCTCAGTCGCAGCAGAAGTGGGAGGCCTGAGGCCTTGCACCATTGGGGGAGGGGAGGAAAGTCTGGGAGACGCAGCTGGAGATGGAGCAAAGGGAGGTGTTGAGATTTGAGGGGGAGTAGATTCTACATCAAGGGATGAAACTGTAGGGGGTCCAGGAGCAGATGTGGGAGCTGCAGAGACCCGAGGTGGTGTTGAGGCTTTGGTTAGAGATGCCGATGCTGCTGCATTTGATGCAGAGAGTTGAGGTGACACAGACTGGGGGGCTGGGCTAACGATGGGATCTTTGACAGGGGAAGCCATTTCTGGACGCTGAGCTGCCGGCTTATCAGAATGCTGACGATATTCACTCGAAGGCCCCACATGAGCACCAGAAGGTTTGGGTTGGTAACTGTCGGTCTTGGGAAGCCTCTGGGCAACAGGAGCCCTTTCACTGCCATTATAGCTTGTGTCCCCCTCCTTTACAGCGTCCCGCGTTTGCCCTGAAAGAAATAAGAATCAACAAAACCATCAATACTATGATAAATTCAGTGTGACGGTGTTATATACTGAAGCACATAATGGTTTCTCTCATAACACAATTTTATATTGTAATTGTTACAGTTATCCATAGGGGAATTAATAAAGTACTCCCTATTTCTTTGTATATCTATTTATCCAACTGTAAAGAAACAATGCCGATTTATAGATTCAAATGCGATATTAGCTCTCCGTATCAAACCATCTCTGAGACGGTTTATGGAGAGACAGTGTAGCACAGTCAAATAGTGACACCTGCTGTTTAAATCTTGGCACGGTCCCCTACTAAGCATTGCCATTGCAACTGGCCCAATACCTGACACTCCATGTGCAGGTAGGACTGGAAATGTTTTTGGATTTTCTTATAATCTAACCTGCTAATTATTTTCTTTGTTGATTGTATTATCTATACAGGTATTTACAAGTATCTTATCACATTTCCATAGCTACCAGTGACCCTTTAAAATGCCTTGCTTTGTCTAATGAAAGACAGAAATGAATTCTGGTCCTGTAACTACTTTCTGGGACAAAGAGTAAATTACATATATAATGCATTTAAAATCTTAAAACCATCTAATATCTTCAAATTTATGAAGCTAGAAGGAGCACATGGTAATCAATTTGTGTCAACTAATCAACTGATAATTTAAGCTTAAATAACTAAGGGACAATTAACTTCAAAACCAGGAAATTACCCTGCTGGGCTGTAACCTTTGACTGAGTTTCAACAATACTATTTTATACAGATGTAACAGGAAACTGTAACACAAGCAGGGAGTGCCATGTTTTACAATTATCGTCAGCTGAGATGGCTTTTCAAATACGACCAAAGAGAAATAAAACCATGAATGTCATTTGAGTACTGGCATACAAAAAGAGGAAATAGAAGAAGTTTGATTTATGAGGAAATCATGGACAGATACCAAAAACTGTCGAATGTAGAACTGACCAAACACAGGCACAAACCTAATAGCGCCTACTTCTTTATAAAAACTGGAGAAAAATAAAAGACCAAATGAGCTGTAAGGTTCCATGTGTAAAAACATATGCAAGTGTGAAGTGGCCACCTTGCATTGGTGAAGACATCCCCACGTTGCTCGCTTGAGGGCTCTGTTCCCTGGTGTGGCCCTTGGGTGATCCGCAATCCTGCGTTGTTGGTGCTGAGGACACCGCCACAGGAAGAGGGCTGCCGGTGCTTCCTCTGCCTAAGCTGTGGTGCTGCGGGCTGCCACGTGGAGGAGTAAAATTCTGGGCTGTTGGGGGCATCATCTGAGCCTGAGCTTGGGGCTGAGACTGCTGTGATGCCTGTTGCTGGGGTGATGGCAGGGACGGGCGCTGGGCCTGATGCTGGTAGAAGGGCATCCCGTTAGGCATCATGCCATAATGCTGCGGTTGCTGGTGCTGCTGGTGGTGATGGTGCGGGTGACGGTGGGAGTGGAGGTGCTGCTGTGACGGCTGATGAGGGGGCGGCTGTAAGGACTGCTGCTGGTGATGCTGTGACGGTGTAATCCCAGGGTGTGCCTGACTCTGGTAGGTCCCATACATGCCGTGGGAATTGTAACCTATCTGCTGCGGGCCAGGGTTACTCCTGTTCCAGTACTGATTCCCAGTGAGAGGCAGGTTTGCCGAGCCTGCCACAGGGGGCTGGTGGGAGCTTTCGATTCCCCCATTCAGCTGGTACTGTCCGTGACCCTGGAAGTGGTGCTGTGACTGAGGCTGCACCATCCCGGGTGCAGGCTGCTTTTGGTGCATCCCGTGCCCAGGAGAGGTGCTCATGCCTGGCCCATACTGAGGGTGTCCTCCCCACAAGTAGTCGTAGCCCATGTTGCTCTGGTGGTGGTTGCTCATGTGTGGGTAAGGAGCTGATGGTGGGTGGGAACCAGGCACACTGGACCCAAGTACAGTAGAGACGCCATTCACATTCATTTCGCCATTCATATCTGTTAGATACAAGAAGATTAGCCGAGTCAAAAAGGCGCAGATTGCATTGGTGAAGTGTTTTGTTTGTTACTGAACTGGGATGTGCTGATAGTTTGGTGGATGGTAGAAAAGATGATACATTGCATTTTGATACTGGCTAAAGGATGAGAATACTCACTCTTCCCCTGCTGAGGAAAACTCATGGAGGACCCGTTAGTATAAAGAGAATCCCCTGAGGAGAGTTTCAGTCCTGAGTTTGCTGAGGAGTGGGTGCCATAGTTGAAATGATTATTTGAATCCATCTGAAAAACATCGAGTAATACATTTAAATAATAACAATGAATGAATGAATAAACACACTCTACAGTTAAATGTTCCTCTCCAGTACAAAATGAATGGCAGTGGTGCAATTGATGCACAGGGTTAAAATGTATGAGCAGGATATGCATCACCGTGTGAATCACAAATGCATTATTTAATTCATTTTTCATTTCTTTTTTTTCTTCGTGCAGTTTTTTGAAGACAGTCGACGCTACGTAATGCGTGCCATTCCCACCACGAAATGTCTATCCTCAGTGATTTTGGAAACTGCAGCCTGTGACAGCACCATTTCGTTCCAGCAACAACCGTCAAAATGTCGCAGCCAGCAACAGCAGATGCCAGGCCCCAGCGAGTGTAATGGACAGCCGGAATATTGCGATAGAAGCTCATCATTAGCGCTGATGAGGCGCTGCTAACATGAGCAGCACAGCCTCTTTAATCTACCACGATAAATGTTCGGCCCGGGCAGCCATAGCCGCACAAACACCATCAAGACCCGTCGGCCTCGGCCAACTAACAATGGAGGGATTAGCGAGAATATTTTACACTCTGAGGCCTGGAAAAGTGTTTACCACGCCATTCGCTATTTAACAGTTCCCTGTCGCTGCAATACAAAAGTAGACCTCCAGGATAGTTCATTTCCTAATTCAACAAGGCCGTTGCGGGAGCAGGCGCCGTGTTAGCTTGGTCGCGCTAGCTGCTCTCTCAAACGAACAATTCACTCTAAAGCGCTGCTAGTCGGCTGTGCTAACAACTGATACTGTTAACGGTAGACACGAGTTCAGCTCCTTCCTAGCTTGAATAGACCGTTTACTTCAGCGTGAAACATCGGGCAAAAATATCCCCCACTCCACTCCCAAGGTTATTTAGCTAAATCATCACAATAGAACCTAGCTAACACACGCTAGCTGCGCAGCTAACCGATAGCATCCTTAACGTTCATCCAGACAGTCAGGCTGCGATGTTAGCTTATAGCCAGGTAGCAGGTACCGCAGCCACGCTGATCTGGATCCATGATGCCCCATCAGCAGTAGAGAGCACCGCAAATGAAAATAAATATTAACCGGTCTGTTGATAATCGCTAACTCACTCATCAGACTCGCCTGTTAACAGATGGAGGCGTGCTCCCTTTTGTTCATGGGCTAACGTTAGCTAGCAGCCAGATGAAGTTACATTGTTTACGCTGCACGCACAGACAATTTTTGCAGAGCATCATCCTCCCACACCACCACCATCAAAAGTTTCGCGGATATTTCAATTAAAGCTGTCCAACCGTTCGGTCCTTGGATTCCGAAGGCGCAGAAGCCTCTTAACCTCCGTCTTAACGGATATGCGGGTGAAGATGGCACGGCGATAAATAATAAACAACTATTCCCTAACCTTTGGGTTTTAAATTAGCAAACATGGCTGGTGTGGTCCAGTGCAGCCATGATCACAGAACAGAGCGAACAGTAGCAGTGTAAACATCCCAACAATAACCACGCACAGATCCGGTCTAATTTCTTCAAGAAAATTCACAGGAAAAAAATAAAAACGTTATTAATAGAAAAAACAACTAAGTAATTACTATCTAATAACCACAAATTATATCTCTATATATGTATATGTTATAAACGATAATAACGACTTTATAACAGGAATTGTTATTACCAGCAAGATTTACTTAAAATATCAAAAGTAGTTTCCAATTTTGAAAGAATGACCAAGAATAGTATTTATAATTATTTCATTAAATTATAAATATTTACGATGCCCTAAAATGTAAGCAGAATGTATTTTTATAATATTTTCGTCATGTCTACGTTATAAAATATTAATTAACATAATTACGATAATAATCGTATAATTTTTTGTTATTAAAAGATGTGTGAAATCGCGTTTCTTTTAATCTGTTTCGGGGTGGAAATGGGAACCTAATGGTGCACATTAGCGTCAGCTTCTCGTAAATGACAGTCTGAGGAAATCAGGCCTGAAGAGGAAGTATGCTAATACTCTGGGCCGAGGAGCCTGAAGGTTTCTGGGTCTTAGCGCCGAATAATGCTGCCGTCAAAGTTACAGCACTACGAATCGAGTACGTATGCTCCATTTTGAGTAGAATTACTTCAGTTATACGCAGCAAAATTCACTGTTCTATTCCAGTTTTCCACCTTTAAAAAATAACGTGATTATGAAAATGCATTACTAGCTGATCCTTACACAATCCAGCCATGGTCCTTATGAGATCACTACACGTTCTCTCAAATATAATTCAAATTCCAGTGCCACAATAGAACTTTAAGCTGTTGAATGTTTTTAGAGTTAAAATATGTAACGCGTCATCCACTCTGTGTTTTATTAATTAAAATGTCCAATGTAATGCAATCCAACACAGCTGCTTTGTGTTTTGTCTTTTGCCATGATGCCTATTATGTCTATTTTTGATGCTCTTAATGTTGTCACAAAGTACTGAGATATTTAATTTTTTGCCCTCCCCACATACATGTAATTACATGTTCTTTTGCTTATTTCCAACTATATCAACAAAACTTGCTATAAATTAAGAAAGTGTACAATTTACACTACAGCTGGTGTACTGATTTGCATTACATCCATACAATGGACATACATAATTACCAGGAATCATTTAGAAGCTGTTTGCTCTCACAGCTCTCCATATATTAGTGTTTCTATATATATACCAGATTTTCCAGAATTTGAGGGCTAAATCTCACCAACCTGACACCTACAACAAATGCCATTTCAAGAAAAAAAAAATCAAACATTAAAAATGATCTTAAACAGTTTATTAGAAAGATGTAGACAATAAAAAAAAGAATTTCCACTGTAATTGAACATCACTTGTCTCCCCTTACATTTTATTGACAGTGCAAATATAATTTGGTCATTACACGTCGCCGTATCGTTCCAACACTTCCTCGTTCTACTCTAGATGAACAAACGGAAAGAACCTGGAGAATAGCAACAAACCACGTGATGTTGAGGCCCGACGAAAATTCCAAGCCTCTTTATCAGCTGCGAAACATTTCACCTTGCCTCTGCAGTCTAACACAAGTGTGCATGTTAGGTGGGTATGAAGAGAGAAACTAAATGTGTGGAATTCATTCAGATTAACAAAGTACAGTAGGTGATCACCGGGAAGATGCAAATAGTTCTGCAATGAGTCGAGATTATTCCAATTTCACAAACATTAAACAAGAAGTAGAGGGAAACTTAAGCTGGAGCTACTGAAACAAAAGACTGGCTTCGTGGATATCTAATTCACAGCACATGGAAGGCTTTAGAGAAACCCAATCAGAATATGCACCTAATTCTTTTCTTAAATCATGAGATAAACTACACTGGTCGACTAACTTAAAACCACAACATCGGGAACGAGTGGGCCTAATCATCTGTCAATCACAGTTAATTTGAAAACAAATTGCAAATCTCTTAACACGTATTGCTCAGTTGAGGACAACTATACAGTTTTTCCAACAAATAAAGGTGTGCTTAATTGTAATATTTAACAATAAAACGAATACCCAAAAGGTGCAGTACAGCAAATGGAAGTGGAGATAGCTGCTCTGTACAATACCATGCATATCAACCTTCAGTGGACTGATTGGTCAAGAGTTTGGAGCTGAGGCTATGGATTTAAATATGGCTACTGACTCGTATGTACAGTTGTTTGTCACTGCCTTCAATTTCAAGATATACATTTGTTAAGATTCTTCTTGCCCTCTGTTCTTCCATTTTCTTTCCAGAGTCGTGTGGTCTTCTACTCCAAATCTGGCATTTCTGAAAGTCAAGTCAAACAGAAATGACATTAAAGCAGCCATTAAAAATTTACAGCTGGAATCGGCAGTTGGTGCAAACTCTCATTAACACTCACTCTCATCATCGCTGTCTGCAGATTCATCCTGAAAAACACAAAGAAGAGTAAGAGGATGTTCAACATTCTTTACATGCACACATACCATTTCATTTCAGGACAGGAAGGAAACACCCTTCACCTCTACTGATATAAATTAAAATCGGCTTTTAAACTGGTTTTCATTAAAAGGTACAAGCTTGATGAAATGAAAGGAAAAAAGGATTCTTACGTCATCTGCACCATCTAGATCAGGTAGGTCGTCCTCACCTCCCATGTTGTTCATCATCTACAATATTAAGCCAACATTAATAAAGCCACATCTTAAGAATAACTTGTGGTGAGAGATGCAAACAGCTACCATGATGACACCTGAGCACACCTTGGTGGGGCAGCACAATTAATCACCGTCATGATCTTGGCTTCTCACAATAATAAGAACATGACTGACTCAGAAGCTGATGCACTGCAACAACCAAGTAGAGGCTATGGGCTTAACTGTGCACTTGGTTAACTTCAACCATAGCCTATGTGAGGCACTTAGTGAACACTAGTATATTGTAATGTCTATCGATAAGTGCATGTTTAGCAAGTAGGGTGTTGTGGGCGCAGTTTGATTGATAATTTGCCTCTGGGAGATACACCGAAATCAGGCAAAGCTTAATCTCATTTTAAGTTTTAATTAAATCCAAACATTTGCACATCACCAGGAATGTAGCAAAACATTAAAGGTAGAGCAATGCTCTATTTAATTCATTGTGAAAGCACAAAAAATATTTTTTCCTTGAAATTAATGATCATGATCTCAATATTGATCAATCAAATCTTGCTTTTCATTTTGGCCGTAATCACGTAGCCCTGCTCCCTATGTACACTGCCATTCATAAGTTTGGGGTCACTTTGCTGTTGCTACGCATCTTCTGCATGTTTTGCTTTGATTTCTGCGAGGATGTCTGTTGTTGTTGCTCTAGACACCAAGCCCAAGAAAACAAGAGATAATAACAGGGTGGAAAAAACAGTACTATTCTCCAAACCAGCTTGGGCTTGTGGCAACACATTTGAGGATGTCATCTTAGACTAACTGCCATTTTTAATCCACCATTTTCTGATATTTTAAAGACAAACTGACTAATCTAGTAATTAAGAAAATAATTGATAAAGCGTAGTTGTTAGTTGCAGCCCTGTTCCGAAAAAGTATACAAAGAGTAAATCACTTGAGATTCAAAGATATTTCCAGTTTGGGTCACTATTTTCCATACACGCCTCACAGAAAAAGTGAATCATTCTACAACATGCAATTCCTGAACTGTTTCTATCCAATTGTTGTGGGGTTGTTACAAACTCTAACCTTTTCCTTGCAAAGTAAGGAACTTAGAATAAATTAACTGGAGCAGTCCTAACAGTGTAAACACTCACGCATACATTTACTTTTCTTAGCACACGTTAGGAATAATTAAACTGTTTCCTGCCTCTTACTCTGCAGTCCTTGGTGGAGCAATTCTGCATTTCCTTCTTAAGTTTGTAATGAACAGTTGATTTACTGATTCCAAGCCAGTTAGCAATGTCTGTCTTGTTGAAACCTTCTTCATTAAGATCAAAGGTGGTTGCCTTTTTGTCCTCTCTCAATTCTCTTTTGATGAGTGGCAATTTAGTTTGGAATACTTGTTGATTTTATGTATAAAACGTACGCAGAAAATCATGTTTAAATATATTTTTTGTATATACAGATTCTAAGACTTTTGTTGCAATTGCTTAACCAGTACAATAAACTTCAAACAAAATGATGAATTTTGAATGCCTGCTGTGCAGACTTTGTAAAGAAAACATCAGGTGGTTTGATAATTATTTCCAAGGCTGTATGTCATTTACCAAATTTATGTGCACCTGTTTCATTTTAGCTCAATGTGCGAGTCTCTACTGTGTTTTTCTGTTCAGTCACACAGCTACTTGACCCTGTGGCCAATCCCTTCCAAACATATACAGAGTGGAGCAGAGAAGAGACAGGTGATGCGAAGATAACATTACTCAAGTTGTCAACAACTCATGTTAAAAGCTTCCCAACAAGCACTAATCCATCTAAAAACAGACAGAACTTGATCCTGAACATCTGAAAGTCACATCAAACGGCTGCTAACAGTTCTTCTTCCTCGTACTAGCAGGACTATTGCTAACGCTTGCTTCTCACCCTGGGACAAACACGTTTGTTGCTGCCAAAAACAGGCTGTAAACAAACTGGGAGCTTCATGCCTCACACAAACAAAAGGAAGTAGTGACGTTATCCTGCTAGAAGCTGGAGAGCTTGGAAACTCAGCCTATTTTTCTCTTTCTGTTGCCACTCCCTTCAGCAGTAAATTAATCAAACAGAGAGCAGCAAAACTGTGTCGTGTCTGAAAGGGCCATAAGCAAAGTGCAGTTGTGTGACATCAATCATATAACTGAGGTAATTAGACTAAAGTGATCCTAGCTTCTATAAGGCACGGATCAAAGAAAGTATGCAAATTTTACCATCTACTGTAATTTTTTCCAAATAGCTAGTATTGTATTTTCTACTATTGTCCTGACTCCCTTCCTATAGCTTAAATTTCAGCTTGACAAAATACCAACTAGGTTCTTTTTTCCCCCACAGCCTCAATTTGGAAAACGTTCTTTAGTATGTATTAGACTAGCCACCTTTAAAGTATCTATCAAATTATTTAAGATACATTAATCAAAGTGCTCACATCTGAGAATTGATCGAAGTTGCCCATCTCCTCGTCTGAGTCGTCCTCCCAGTCTTTCCAGTTGTTGAAGTCGACACTGAGCCAACTCAGCTGTAGAAACACAAACCCAGCATATTTTTGAACTATAGAGATTTCATGTGATTAATAAACTACGTGAACTGTATCTTCCTATTGACTTTTGATATTCAGGGTGGACAGCATCCCTTACATTTAATCAATGCGTCTTACGACTGACCTTAGCTTTCTCTTTCGTTAGCCTTGGCCACGCCTTCCCTGGCTGTGCTTTTCGTAGGTAGCACAACACTGAGCGATCTGTGCGTTTATGTTTGGACTCCTGCATTAAAATGGACAGAAAAGGCAATCTGAAGTGCTGTGTAAGTGTACTAAAGCAATATTAATCAACAATACAGGCAGTCAGTACAACTTACGTTTTCATCAATAGCTTCAAAAAGGTCTATTTCATTCTCATGTTTGACATTGTCAGTTCCTCCAAGACAGCTGTGGACAAAAAAAGAAATGACCGTAAGAATGGAAAAAAATATTACATTTAACAAAAAAATCATGGTTCAATACAGATTGATGTCTTTATTAAGAACCAGCTTGAGAAAAGCGCACCTGAAACCACACTTTGTTTTATCAAAATTGACTTTAACATCTTTGCTGTCTGCTACACAGAACTCTATAAAAACTGAGTCCCTCCTGTCGTACCACTTGGCAGTTGCTGGATGCCTGTGAAGAAACAGAGAACATGAAAAAGACATAACTCAGTACAACCATTCAAAGTGTCTTTAACCAGATTAAAGTGTTGTGATGCATTTGTTGTAAAATGTATCAGAGATCATTAGAGCCACAAGTGGCATTAAAATATCATAAGTCCCAGCAACGGTGACAGGTGGGTTCGTCTTTAGGTACAACAGCCTGGTATCAATAAGCCTCTGTATCATGTTGCTGCACAGCATCTGGTTACATAGTAGGCTCCAGTGTCAAGAGAATCAAAAGTAAAACCTCTGCCAAATTTAGAAGACATCCTCCCATATCATCATCATTTGAACCAATGGCTGCCAAAGTTGAGTTTTTAAGTTCTGAGTGAGAATATCATACAAATTCCATCATCAAATAGAGATGTTCATTTTAATTGCTATGATCCAATGTGCCTTGATGAGGCATGAACACAGGAGACACTATCAGTTCATTTAACCCGAATGGAAGCCAGTCATTAAATTTCAGTACAGACATGTCAGTGCTTGAAGCTAATCAGTACCAACTAACAAACCTGTTCATTTATAAATTATTTTTGTTAAATGCAAGCTACAAGCATGTTTGTTATCACTGTTCTCCTCTTAGCATTTGGTGTCATTAGCCAAATCCTCTTACAAATTATCAATGCAGAGTATAGAGGCTAACTCGAGTTTAATACAAGTGCTAAACGTCGCGCAATAGCCTGCACGACTATGTGGCCAAGCAGCTAACGGCTAATACGGCTGGCTTTGCTGGAAATATTCCCAGATGTCCTCAGTAATGCCAAAATCCTGATTTGTGACACAGATCTGATGCTAATCTAATGATAGCCTTCCAGGCGAGATCTCAATGAGCTCCGTGCTAGCCACGCTAGCAACGCTGCTCCAGCCATGCGGTGCACCTGACCCACGCTACGGCTACATGTAGCTCATTTTTCAGCTAAAGCAGGGCAACCGGGTCTGCTATGGTCACCTTCGTGGTGTACGGCGGTCTTTTTCCCGGTGAGCTATCGTTAGCTCCCAGTTCATAGAAGCTAGGCCAACCTCCCGCCTTTGCAAAAGCATGCTGTCAGACGGCCGGCGCTAGCTTGCTAAACGGGCTGTACTACCGCACTTTCCCCCCGCTACTTACATTTCTCGGCGTGAAGTGAGCTCCTTTATCGCGGATAAAAAAACAGTCTTGTGGGAAGAATGGAAATGCCCGCAAAAAAAGAATGAATGCTGCCCACACACAGCCAATGCGAACGCCTCTAGCCCGTGGACTCTACTCCGGATCTGGTTGCGTGTTCCTGAATGAGAATAGCGGCTCTGACGCACTCGACGTTTCTAGAGCTTTTAGCTACGAGTGATGTGAGGAGGCAGCGCTCAGACTGGACCTAATGACTGGAATCTGCCAAATTAATAAACAAACTGAATTAAATTAACTATACTCTCATCCAACATGGCCGCCTCAAATGACCTCATGCGATACTATGAAAAGTTTATAGAAGACTACAGGGAGCAGCCTTGTAGTGTGTATGTAAAATAAATAATTCTACAGCACATACAAATGCATTACAATAATAAACACATTTGTATTAAAAATAATTTATATTTAATTATAAACTAAATTATCCATTTATTTTTTCTTATTTTGATCTTATTTTATTTTTATTATTATTATTATTATTATTATTATTATTATTATTATTATTATTATTATTATTATTATTATTATTATTATTATTATTATTATTATTATTATTTACAAAAATTGAATAGACAAATTTAATATACTAGACAAGGTAAATTATTTAACAGGAAAAGTCTCTTGTCAGAGTTCTCCCATTTTACTTCAATGTTTTTACCTCTTTTCAACACTGTTGGTTTAATGCACTACGCTCTGTTTTTATCTGTTTTTTAATTTCTGTAGATTTTATTACTTCTGATGCACTTTGTAACTTGATTTTTTAAAATGCTATTAATAAATAATATTATTTCTACTATATTAATACATTAATTAGATAAATGGTTAATAATTTCAGTAATTTTGAGAGGAAAAATACTAAATTCTGCAATTTTTATTTTAATAATGTTTCTGCCTCTTCTGACACTGTTGGTTTTATACGCTATGCTGTGGTTTTATCTGTTTTTTAAAATCAGAAGATTTTATGAAGCACTTTGTAACCTCATTTTTAAAACTCTGTATGAATAAATATTATTATTGCTATTATTAGTAAACTAATTAGGTAATCAGTTTATAATATGAATAATTTCTAAAGAAAAAAACAACCAACTTCTCTGTTTCTAGCTTCCTAAATAGGAATATTTTCTGTCAGCTCTGAAACAGACAGAAATAAAACAAAGTTTTCAAGTATTTTTCACACTTTTTAGCAACATGTCTGAGAGAAAAGTCAAATTTGATTTAAAAAAATGTAATTGAATTAGTATGATAATTACCTATAGTCTCCATGCAGGTCAGGATGATCACTTAAATTCACCTTATCAAATCCTATGAATATCTTACAGAAGAGACTGCAGAATTACAGGTTGTATCTGTGTAGTTTACACTTAACATTTTTAATTATATAGCACAAGCAGCTTAACATACAGCATCTCAAAACCATACCGATGATGAATAGAAATAGCTATATTTTAAATAATGCATATTTTAATTTATTTTTTCATATTTGAATCTTTTTTTGACAAAAATAAAGATTTATAGATCATTATACTATAGATAAGGTAAATTACTTGTTATACTTCTAGAAAACAACTATAATTGTTCTTTGAGATATATCCAGGTCCGCCATGTCAGTTCTACTACTGACAGAAACAAAACAAAGTTCTCCAAACTAGAGCTATGGCGATTAATTGACTGATGGATTAATTCAATTATTCATTTGAATGTTTTTTTTAAGGAATAAAAGATTAAATTCTTTCCAGATTCTAAATTATCAATATTTTCTGTTTTCTTTGCTCCTCTGTGACAGTAAACTGATTATCTTTAGATTGTGGACAAAACAAAACATTTGTGGACGTCATTTTAGGCTTTGGGAGACATTGATGTTGTCACCATTTTCTGATATTTTAAAGCCCAAGCAACTAATCTATCAATCAAGAAAATAACTGAAATTGATAACAGTGAAATTTATTGTTAGTTGCAGCCCTGCAAAAAAACCCCAATCTATTCATTTTATTTTATTTCTACGTCTTTTCTTTACAAAAATAGAACAAACAGACAGGGTTGTTACAGATAAGGTAAATTGCCTAACAGGAAATTGGTTACAGCATCGTTCACGTGTGTAGTTGTTTTTTGAGAGAGCGCTGCTGCAGACAAAAAGTTCTCCACACAAATTAATTGGGTAGAACAGGAAATTGGCAAATTGAAACCAACTAGTATGGCAAGGTAATAAAACAGTCACAGAACAGCTAACATTTGTATGTTTATCAGTCAGTGTGTGGGAATGTGTTGATGGTAGGGATCTATATCACTGCGAAGTGTTAGGCAGGAGCTGAACTGCTGGAAACTGATTTCGCAAGTGTCTAATCAGGCTGTAGATCACTGACTAGATGCATCTGTGATCTACATATATGACGACTCACCATGCTGCCTTTATTTTGTTAGAGGAAAGTCTAACCTACACAGAAATGGCTGCACTCTGTGAACTTTTTACACTTTAAACCTTATAATGTATCAAACACAAGTATTAAAAAATACAGACTCTAATCTCAGCTCCCTTTTTGTGTTCTGTGTATGTCTTTCTTTACTGAATTGTAACTTTTTCCCTGAATACAGCACCAGAAACAATTACAGGATAGTTTTATTTTTAAGGCACAGCTGAGGGCTGCACAGTGGCTTGGTGGTTAGCACTTTCGCCTCGCAGCTAAAAGACTCCCAGTTCTCGTCCCGGACTTCCCAGGATCTTTCTGCACGGAGGTTGCATGGTCTCCCTGTGCATGCGTGGGTTTTCTTCGGCTTCTTCCTTCAGTCCAAAAACATGCTCAGGTTAATTGGTCACTCTAAATTGTCCATGGGTATGAATGTGAGAGTGACTATTTGCATATGTAGCCTTGTGATAGACTACTTTGGAACTACAAATTGTAGTTGTGGAGTTTGAAGGGTTTTGGATGCACCAGCAGATACATCAAGCTACATTATGGAAAAGATAGGGTCCGATTTTATGTTGCAGGCATCTGCTGCACTGATTGTTATAATTTATTTCAATCTCTCATAAACTGAAGACAACCCTCAGCTTAAACTGCAACTATACATTAATGATGTTCTTGAGGTCGTTAATATACATACATATTTTTAACCCACAGTTAAGACTTTCCACATTAGATTTTGCATGAAAAGAGAAATTACAAAACCCAACCCACTGATAATGTTCACCCATTTACAGCTTGTGGCTAAAAATATGTCCAGTTGAAGGTGGTCTAATACTGGAAAAAGGGAATTATCTGTGAAATTACAATTAGCAAATGTGCTTGATTTTTAATAGAAATTTTATGGTTATTCAGTTACAAAGGTTATTTTACATTATACGTAAATTGTCAATTTTTTTGTAATTTTTATATATACAGATTTTAAAAATACAGAATAAAATGAAAAAAAAAATCTGTAAGATCAATCTTTTTGGGGTATCCAGTCAGTAAACTTCTTGAGGTCTCATATCCAATTAATCATACAGAACACCTCAGATTTATCCATTTTCTTATTCTTTCCAGTACAGTGCTCCATCTCCACCTTTACAAAGCATGATAATCGAGATAACCTACAGTCCTTTAGTACTGGCATCCATATAGTCCATTCAGCAATTTTTGGTAGTGGAAGCAAAGACTAATGAATACTTAACATATTTCTTTTTATTTATATTCAGTGATAATTGTGTTGGACAAAATCAACAGCCTTGTCACCAACTTTCAAACTGACATACCTTCACTGCAACACAAATGTAAAAACACTATCATGAAGGTGTTAAAGTGGCTTAGTTGGCACTGTCAGCTCAAATTAAGGTCACAAGGTCAAATCTTAGCTGTAGTCAGAGAAACTGAGATAGGCTCAGCTTTATGCGACTTAAATAGGAACAGAGATGGACGAATCATGGAGTAAAAATATTTTTAAGTCTGGGGTTCAGTTCTCC
The DNA here is from genome assembly GCF_022539595.1 of Amphiprion ocellaris. Lineage (NCBI taxonomy): Eukaryota > Metazoa > Chordata > Actinopteri > Pomacentridae > Amphiprion > Amphiprion ocellaris. Next base: position 25,964,863 of record NC_072773.1, read on the forward strand.
TCTTAGAGATACCAACCATATCTCTGCCTCGATCGGGCTAATAGCCGGTCCCGCAAACAACACAAAACCTCCCCTTGTTTCCCAAAGAACTGCAAAAAAATCAAAATTTCATTTCATCAAGCCACAACTTTATTTCCATCTTGGGTATAAATTGTATAAATGAGCTTAGATTAAATCAGCAACCTTTCTTCAACCCTTTGTTGACAGGGTCCCATTACATCGTCAACTCCTGCAAAGCAACAACAAAACAAAAGCACAAGTTAAAGCAAGTTTATGTAGGTTTTCCTCAGTTTTCAGAGTTTCTCTCTTCTCAGGACAGAAGGGTTGGCTTCAGTAAACTCAGAAGAACGAAAGTCACTGTATTAATCATCATTGAAGAGATCCACATTTACCACTGGAAAGAGTTTAACAGACTCCACACAATTTTACTACAAGTAGAGAAAGGTCAAATCTTACCATAATGGCATTGACAATGTCGTTGTTGTTGTTTTTCAGGGCGCGTACAGCCTTCGCCCGCGACACGTTGGCTTGTGACATGACGAGTTCGATGTCCTTAACCTCAACTCCGGTCTCATCAACCTGTTAAATATCAGGACATGGATGTGTTAGCTCTCATAGGATAGCATTTTTTGCATTTTCGTATCTGAATAAAAGTGTATCTTGCCTCTTCCTCTTCGCTCTCCTCCTGTACTGTGGGCGTCTGTGTGTTTTCCTGGATGTTTGATACAGCTTCTCCCTGGACCTTGAATTTTTCTGCAGCGGCCAGCTGGGCTTGCTGGGAAAGATCTTCAATCTGGGGCACAGAGAGACAATAAAATAAGAAACCCATACATCATAGAAAGATAATTTTGAATATCATAACGACAAGTCTAGACACACTCCAGGTCCAGTATAATCACTTGATAAACAACGCTGGTATTATTGCTGTTTGGTTACCTTGGCTTCACCAAAGACGATGTATGTGTCTGATGCAGGGCTCTTGTAGACGTCTGGTTTGGTGATGACAAATAAGATATTCTTTGATTTGCGAATGGTGACTCTGGTGACCCCTGTTACCTGCCTGAGACCAAGCTTTGACATTGCCTGCAAGAAATGGAAGAAATGTTTTAAAAATGTGGCCAAATTTTACTGTTCTAAATATCGCAGGAAACCAGCGTACATTTAAGGAACACTGTAAGCGAATTAGGATCATTACCTTCCGTGCCTTCTTTTCACTGCGGCTCTGTTTGGCTTTGCTGACAGGTTCCTCATCTATTTCAGCAGCTGCTGCAAGCTATGGGAGGTAGACAATTCAATAATTATTCATTTTATATCAGCCAAGAAATGTAGAGGCAAGGACTAATTAAGTTTACTATAATATACATCTCTTCTCAGGACAGAAAGGTTGGCTTCAGTATGCTCAGAAGAACGAAAGTCACTGTATTAATCATCACTGAAGAGTCAAAAATCAACAACAGCTGCTCAAAAGGTTTGATCCAAGGCAACACACAGCAAACACAATAATCAAGACCCAACTAGAGTCACACCTGAGCTTGTTGAGTCTGTGTCTGCGCAGAGTCCTGTTCCTCCAGTTCAGGGACTGAGTCATCGCTGTCCGAGTCAGTGCCGGATCCTGCAGAAAACAAAAGTTATTCACAACATGCCAACTATTGCACATGTGTACACCTGAAAGTCAAAAGCTGCATTAATCCTGGGGAATAAAATGTACATTAATTATGATCCAAAACACAGCTTGTTCATAATGTCTGAATTCTATCCTGCACCAGAGTCATAGTTTAGAGCACTTTTGCTTAAAATTTGCATAATCGGTATGTTGAGAACATGATACCCGCATTGAAACCTACTAAGTTACCTGAGTGATACAAATCATCTTCATGAAATAAAAACTGGCACCATATCAACTCAATATCAAAACACACAATACTATGACAGACAGTATGCAAACAACAGAATAGACCATTTCCAAAACCAGGAACAAGTACAGTGATAGCCACGTAACATCTAACAGTTTAACATTTAAAACTTAAATCTTATGTAAACCTCACAAGCTAGTCTTTTAAAGAGAATGACATATCTAAGCATTTAAGCAGTTCCTAAAATGTAGTGACAGTTGGAAAACCAGATGGCACAACAGGAGAGAAAGAAGGAAATACCATTGTCATTCTTGATCACAGGCTCCACCTTCGCTGGGGCTTTAGCGGGTTTAGGTTCAGAGGGAGTTGTATTAATTACCTCAACTTCAGGTTTTTTAGGGGAAGGTTTTGCCACTGCTTCAGCAAATGTGAGTTTACGGGGAGCAGCAGGCTCGGCTGCTGGTTTGGCAGGTTTAGTAACCTCAGCAGGTGCTGCCTCAACCTCAACCACTTTGGCCTCAGTAACTGGCTTGACAGGGGCCGGCTTGGTAGCCTCAGCTGGCTTAGCTACTGCAGCTGGCTTGTCAGTCTCAACAGGGGTAGACTTAATCTCTGCAACTGGCTTTACAAGTGTAGGAGGTGCAGCTTTAGTTTCTTCAACTTCTTTAATAACCTTGACAGGGAGCGCTTCAGCAGCCTCAACAGGAGCAGGTTTGGCCACAACAGCTGGCTTAGCAACCTTAACGGGAGCAGGTTTGGCCTCAACAGCTGGCTTAGCAACCTTAACGGGAGCAGGTTTGGCCTCAACAGCTGGCTTAGCAACCTTAACGGGAGCAGGTTTGGCCTCAACAGCTGGCTTAGCAGCCTCAACAGGAGCAGGTTTGGCTTCAGCAGCTGGCTTAGCAACATCAACGGGAGCAGGTTTGGCCTCAACGGCTGGCTTAGCAACCTTAACGGGAGCAGGTTTGGCCTCAGCAGCTGGCTTAGCAACCTTAACGGGAGCAGGTTTGGCCTCAGCAGCTGGCTTTGCAGCCTCAACAGGAGCAGGTTTGGCCTCAGCAGCTGGCTTAGCAGTCTCAATGGGAGCAGGTTTGGCCTCAGCAGCTGGCTTAGCAACCTTAACGGGAGCAGGTTTGGCCTCAGCAGCTGGCTTTGCAGCCTCAACGGGAGCAGGTTTGGCCTCAGCAGCTGGCTTTGCAGCCTCAACAGGAGCAGGTTTGGCCTCAGCAGCTGGCTTAGCAGTCTCAATGGGAGCAGGTTTGGCCTCAGTTATTGGCTTAGCCTCAGTCACTGGCATAGCAGCCTCAACAGGAGCAGGTTTGGCCTCAGCAGCTGGCTTAGCAGCCTCAACAGGAGCCGGTTTAGCCTCAGCAACTGGTTTAATAGCCTCAACGAGAGAAGGTTTGGCCTCTGGTACTGGTTTCGGAGCTTCAACAGGAGCAGATTTCACTGGGGCTGCTATCTTGGCAACCTCGAAAGGCACTGACTTGGGCTTATCTTTCTTGGATTTGGGTGTTACCTTGGTAGCCTCTACAGGAGTAATAGTAGAACCCTGAGGAGCAGATTTAGCAGGAGATGTAGCAAGTTTTGCAACCTCTTTCTCAACAGGGGGTACAAATACTGGCATTTTAACGGGTTTCTCGGGTGGGATAAGTGGAGGGAGCTCATCATCAGCAGCTACAATAACTGGCACAGCTTTTGGTGAAGCTGCCTTAATGTCAACGGATTTGGGAGGGCTAGCAGCAATAGCATCTGAGAATGAAACTGGTGCTGCCACAGCAGGCATTGAGGTAACTTTAAAAGCAGCTAGAGGTGCAACAGGTTTTGTAGCAGAGAGTGGTGCAGCTTTTGTCTCAACTGGGGCTGGTGTAGCTTCAGCAACTACTGGTTTCTCTGTGACCTTGCACTCAACTGGGACAGGAGCAGGGACAAATGCCTCTCCCTTTCTAGGTTTTGCTTGTTTGCCAGCTTTGACGACCTTTGGGGTAGCACGGTTAGCCTGATTAGCAGAAGAGCCACCAGGTGAGGAAGCCAAAGGAGATGGCACAGGTGACAGGGGAGTGGAGGAGGGAGTGGACTTTGGGGAAGTGGGAGATGCGGAAGAGGCAGACACAGATGATCGTTTTCTTCTGCCGGGGACAGCCTTTGGGGCAGAGGAACCCTGTGCACTCTTGGCATCTTTGCCTTTGGGTTTGGCAGGGCGTGAAGCTGCCTGAGGTTGCTGGGAGGAAGCTGGGGCAGGAGGTGGAGCTGAATAGAAGGAGAGTCTTTTAAAATTGTTGACCTGACAGTGGAACTGTTCATGCGGGTTAAATGCTCTCACACCAAGACGCAAACTTCTCGCTTAGGGGTTAGGAAAAGAGTACACCTCCCTAACTGCATACAGTTTGATGTAAGTTGCCACTCAAAATGCATATAGCATGTTTCCCACTTTCACACAGAAAACTTAATTCTATATTTAGTGAGGATGCACTTTGGGCAAAAAAGGAAAATCGATCTTGCAATGCAGGTCATGTCAACCCCATCTCAGGAAATATCGCACACCACAAAACTATGCTAAACAAGCATAACACCACTGATCAGGTGCTTCAAGGAAAACCGTGGCAAACGTTGCACAAAAACTAGACACTATTTAACAACTAAGTATTTTCCTTTAATATAACGGCAAATGGTTCAGCAATAATGAAAAAAAATGGAGGGAAAAAAACAAAAACTTTGTTCCTAGTGATGTTTTTGTCCATTTTAAAAACAATCAGCAGTTGCATTCAGAGGTGACGTGGGTGTAATTAGCGGAAGAGAAACACGACTGTATGACAACTAGTTACAGAAAGAGAATGACGACCATTTTAGTGAAGACTGCAGCAGTACACTACAAAAAAACCTGTCTGAACAAGTTACAACCCACCATTACAAAATCACTAACCGCGGTAGCAGCCTGTAGTCACTCAGCCATCTTTCTCACACTTTAAAATATCAGTGACCACATACTGTAAGGAAATCCTGATCAAAGTATTTTCAAAAGATACTGATATAAACTGTGTGGAAAGAAGAGCACTCGGTTTTCATAGAAGATAAACCAACCTGACAAATGGCGGGTGGAAATAGGTGGGGCTTCACATTTATCACACCCCTTTGACTGAATGGCCGTAGAGAGAAGGATAGGAGGTTCTTTCTTGTCCAGATGTTCATTCTGAGTAGCCATGGTGACATTGTTATCATCTAAGCACAGATTAATCTGGCGTTCTTCAGAAGTCTTCGGCCCATCTTCATTGTTTGCACTGGTATCTTCAGGAGTATACGGTTTCAAATTATCAACATTTTTGTCTCCTGCTGCGTCTGGCTCTTCACCAGAGGGTTTTGCTTCAATATAAGTCGGCTTGACCTCATCACTGGTTGGTTCTTCAGCTACAACAAAGGACTGACTTTGGTTTTCATCAGCAGTAGCTGCTTCTTCGTAAATGCACAGCTCTGAGGAAGGAATGGGAGCCTCAACAGAAGGCTTAGACTCTTCAGGAGCTGGCAGATCAGCTGAAGACTCTGCTGGGTCAGCAGTCGGCCCTTGCTGTGACACTGGTGTTGCCTTCAGCCCACTCTGTTCCGCTTGCTTGATCATGTCTTCAGTGGCAGCTACACCATTTGGTTGATCACAGCTAGCCTCAGTGCTGGATTCTTCTGCACAGCCCATCTCCGGAGCAGGAACAGAGGTTTCTAGAGGATTCTCCAGTGAGACTGCCTTGCTCACTGTAGAAACAGCTTTCTCAAGAGGAGCAGAAGAATTCAATACTCCTGCAGCTGATGAAGGAAGAGCAACAGGAGTAATAGGAGGTAGAGAAATCATTCTAGCTGTTCGGGGACAAGACTACAAGCCGAATGAAAGCACGTGATGTGATAAACCAAAAGAAACAGTGCTCCACACGTGAACAGACACTGAGTTTGTGGGAAAGTTGCAGCAATGTGAAAGTGGCTCTTGATGTCCTGCTGTACTCAAATTTTGGAAGAAAAAAAAAAGTGTCTGTGTCTCAAACTCCATGCAGTGTCCAAAGTGACGTCAGTGCTAGGAGACCACTTATGTCCAAAATAAAACCAGATGCAAATAACCCATAAACCAACGTAAAGTTATTGTTTTATTTCTAAGCAGTTCACTAAAAATGCAAAATCACTACAAAGATCTTCTATTAGGGATGACAGCAATGCATCCAGCATTGACAGAGGACACCACTCTAGAATAACGATCCAACTCTTCTTTTGCTTTCTTTATGAATGACTATTATTGTCCCAATAGCTGCCCAAAATACATCTGAAACATTGTCAGTTACCGATGATGGCTGTACAGTATGATTAGCTATGAGTGCTACGCCTGCTCAACGTCGTCCTCATGCCTCAACTTCGTAATTTACAGATGCTGAGTTACAAAGCCTGGATGATTCCATTTTTTTCAATGTCCATCTACTCGGCAACACACAAGTTCAAATACTGGTATTGGTCTCTGTATATTGTACATGCTAATAAGATAATTTTACATGCACAAACCTTTACTTAAAGCTGTACAGAAATTACAATTGCACTTATATTTTTGTTCATTTGTTTTTATATGTATTTAAGTCAAACAAAATTTGTCCACATTTATCCTTCTGTGCTGACAGGCTATTTGTCATGATGTATAATCGATCAGATAGTGCTGTGAGCAGGTCATCGGTCAAGATCACAGTGTGATAACTCCAGATGGAGAGAGGCTTCTGCACCAGAGCCAAAGTAGCACATTTTAAATTAATTTATTTGATAAAGAATCGGTTTATTAAAAAACAAAACAAACACACAAAAAACAAAGCAGTCATTCCTAACCTTTTAGTGACACTGTGTTCAGTCATCAAGAAGTAAAAAAATCAGTTATGGGCTATTGGCTTCATTCAAGGCACTTGTATTTGCTGGAAACACACTGCAATTTTCCAACTCTTTCCAAACAAATACACTACATTTGACATCACAGTACATGTACAGCACATGTTAGTGAGCCCTCGTGGTATTTTTACATCTGGTTATCGCGAGACAGCTATAGCTAACTGCTGAATGATGAGCTAGCTTGTTACGCGTCTCTCTGATGCCAACTGAAATGGACTTTTACACCAACTCAGTTTGTGTAGAAGTCAGTATCAGTTGTTGCAAAAATGAAAACTGATGCACAACAATTCATCAAGATGCAAAGACAGCTTGAAAATTCTGTGGAATTTTGAACCGTTCGCAGTTCCTCCTAGATTCATCTATTTATTCCCTCATTTCTGCTCAAAATGCACCATGTACTCTATGTAAACAAACCATCAAATATTATGAGCTAAGAGTGAGACTAGTGGTTTACAAGGTTAAAAGGGTCACACCAAAATAAATATAAAACACACAATGATCTGTGCCGTTGCAAACAATATTACTTCCAAGTTAAACGTCATAGGTTTCCAAGGCATTTTAGGGGCACATGGAAAACCACACTCAACACCATGCATTGTGTGCCAAATCTACCTGTCAGTACAAGTCAACACACACTTTTGTGAGTCTGTGTAAATGAAACAGGGTCCTGGATCACTCTTTTCAATCTAAGCCCAGCAATATTGCCACTGCAAATCCCTCAGTCTGCAATTACTGTTAAAAATGTCCCACAGCATGGCTGGTGACAATCACAATATTACACTGTGATATTACAATCACACTGAGTCAACTCCCTGAACCCAATAATAATCCAATCACACCGAATTCCTCCCATCTCCTAGACACACAGCTATTTTTTGTCAACACTGCTAGAGATCCAGGACCCCACTCATTAATGTGCAGTTCTACATGCGAGTTCTTGAGAGCTAAAACATACATACCAGTCTCTACTTGAGGCTGCTGCATCTCCTGCTCGGTGACTGGGACCGTTTCTGTGGCTTCGCCAGGCATGATTACTGATCAGGAAAATGAAGAAAAGACAGTTCGTTAGCACAAGCTAGGTCTCCTAATGTTGTGACGCTAACGCAGACAAATTTAAGACAGCTAATTTGACATACAAGTAATCAGTAACGTTAGAATAAGCTGACACTCAGTTGTCATAACTGGTTGAACAGGTGACAGAGCCCATGCTTTAGCCTGTAGGCTCAGTCTGTAACGCTACTGAAGCAGCGTTTAGCTAACGTTAGCTTCGGTTAGACAACAGCATCTGCAAGCATCAACAGGGGGGCAGCTAACAGATAGTAAGCGTTTCTACCGTCACTTCTCTCTCGAATCTGACGTCTCTTAAGTGAGCAGCTACTTGTCACACTTATCAGCCTCACAGATCTTGTCACACAGTTCATTGCGGCCCTGACCGACTGCTAGTGAACTGGCAAGACATGATGTTCGCCCATTTTGAGCCGGTAATCAGCGTCACATAAAGACATTTACAGCTGAAAGGAGGCACCAAACAAGATTAATAACAGCACCGGCCTGGTAGCCCTACTTTAATTAAACACATGAAACCTTTGATTTAGACAGGAATGTGTGAAAAGCGGCTGGATGATGTTGGATTATCCGCGGAGACACTCACCAACTCGGGACATTATATCCAAGATGGCTGTGAGAGAGAACTTCTGACCTCAGTTTCACGGTAATATCCGCTCGAGCTCGCTTTCTATTTCCGGGTCATTTAAAGGTGCAACCTCTACCTTGACTACATGTTTTGTCGGTGCAGACTTATAATCAGGTTTTTTTTTTTTTTTACCTCTTATCTTACCATGGAAACTGACGTACGAAAGACTTTGTAGAGAAATAGAAAAAAGAACCCATAACAACTTGTATTGCATTGAGGCTAATTAAGGCTAGCTGTTAACCTTAGCTAAAGCTAATTCAGACAGTTTTTTATGCTGCCTGAAATTCTAAAATATTTTTTATACTCTAGCATCTTAAGGTTAAGTATATATTTTTTAAAAAGACAAAACTGAATTTGCTTTACAACACAAATAATACAATACCTGCATCTTACATTGTGATGGTGGGGGGGCGGGGGGGGGGCAACATAAACAGTTGCAGGTGGTAAAAATCAAATTATTTATTACAGAAAAGTTTGAACAAAAATGTGCAAGATATTATACAACTGAGGCAAAATTAAGGAAGAGGGCTGGTGGGTGCTGCTCAAATCAAAGAACAGCAAAACACAAGAAGAGTTCTCATAAGGAGAACTTAACACTACAATCGCGGTGGACAAAAGAAAAAACGGAACAAAAAGGCTCACTACCTGGGAACTGACAAAACAAAACTACATGAGAGTCAGCACCCCTAACCCTGGTGAAAACTAGACAAAGGAAACTACCTGTAATGAAATGAAGCTGTATCAGTTTTTAATACTAACCCTGGCCCCATTCCTACCATACAGACAATCTTGCCTCAACCACACAGAAACACAGAATGGCACGCTGGAAGTCAGCTGCCTCGTTCAGTTGAACTGCCAACTCTTAAAGGAGTTGCCAGTTTTCGGTCGGTCGGCCTGGTGAGCGCCGCACCAATCGCAGGACTCCTGGTCGCAGTCACGCCTCTGCCGTCGTGGTCCAACCAGGGAGCGGGGATCACACAGCCCTATTTGCATCGCCACAATATTTGGTTAAAACACACACACAGGGTAGGAGGCGCTGGCCGTAACAGATGGAGAAAAACACATACTAAAGTAGTCCTGCTAAAAGCTAACTAGGCTAGCTTTGCAAAGTAGCAGCAACCATAGACGCATGTTGTTTTCCATTTATAGATAAAATTCTATTCCTGTAAAATTACTAATTTTTCAAAAAAACTGTCCCTTTGAGTTCAATATTATTTTAGATTTTATTCCAGAGTTGTTCCTAGAAATGCAATCATGTATAGGCAATTTATACTCCACTAAGTTTGTCTGACGATTATATTTCCAAGCTACTTTGCAGCAGATAACATTACATACCAAGCATTTGATGAATTTATTGTTTTGATTAATTGTTATACATTAAACCACCCAGTGTTATACAAAATAGTTAAAACTAATCCAGTCTACCATCATGTAATACTGCTTACACAATAATCCACTTGTAATTGTAAGAAAGTAATACATGAGCTTGTATCTCTTTTCACGCCAATTTGGGTAACTCCTGTAAATCATCCAGATCCCAAGAAACTTTTTTTAGGGGTGGGAGAGGTCCTCAATGATTCATATTTCTGTCCAAATATATGAGTATATACTATGTCTATCATGAAAGTTCTTTCTGTTGTGCTTATCTAAGCCAGTGAGTCAGTAAAATAAAAAAAGGGGACTCAGCTTTAAGGACCTGTTGCAGAGTCAGCCTAATATAAAAGTATTCTGCTAAAACAGCTTCTCCACTTAAATAAATAAATGGATCCTGCTCATGAGGTTGGCCAGATGACAGCAAAATTTGAAGAAGATTTAATTTTAAGTTCATGTAAATTAATTTTATGTTCCATCTACTGATTAACGTTAAGCTTTATCTACAACATTAAGTCGCTGCAGCATTTTTACATCCGCTAATCTGTGCTAGCTCTCCGCTAGTCTGAAATCATAACTTTGATCAGTTAATAAGTGACGCACATTTTACAATACAAGAAGTGTGTTACAGAGCAGATTTGCAACATTAGATTGAGCGGTGTATAGACAATGGATGGATGGATGGATTCTACCTTTGTGGTGAACAATATACACTATTCATTGGTTTGGATGTACTTTTTCTGCAACAGCAGGATGTAGGCAGCAGCCGGGAGCAGAAATGTATATAGCAGGTTGCAATGTGGGACCTCTGAAAGTCTTGGGGTGGCACATGAAAACTAAAAGTTATTGCTAAATTCAATAGTTTTGTTATGCTATTGTTGCATATTGGCTGGTTGAAAATTATGTCAGTATCAGAGCTAAGAAATCCCATGGTAAAATACACTGCCAGACCAAAAAACAAGTTGCCACCTGGATTTAACTAAGCAAATAGGTAAGAGCCTTCCATTGGATAATTACTGCAGTGATGAATACATTTCAGAAGGCAACAACTGCAGTGAGAAGTTTCTCATTTCTTAAACAACCATGTTGGAAGATATATCCTGTGGTCATGGAAAGGATGTTAATCTGTCGGTGAAATCTGTGAAATTATTAGCCTGCATCACACAAAGAAAACAACTAAGGAGATTTCTTAAACTACTAAAATTTGATTTAGAACCATCCAACACATCATTAAAATCTGGAAGCACAGAAGTGAACCATCATCTTCGAGGAACAAATGTGGTCAGTCATGTGATCTGATGAGTCCAGATTTACCCTGTTCCAAACTGATAGGTGCATCACAGTAAGAAGAGAGACAGATGAAGTGATGCACTCATCATGGCTAGTGCCTACAAGCCTTTTGGGGTTAGGGTTATGATCTGGGGTTGGTCAGGTTCAGCAACATTATGTTCCCAAAGAATGAGGTCAGCTGACTACCTGAAGATGCTGAATGACCAGGTCTTTCTATCAATGGAATTTTTCTTCCCTGATGGCATGGGGATATTCTGAAATGACGATGCCAGGATTCATGGGGCTCACATTAAGAATGAGTGATTCAGGGAACATGAGACATCATTTTCACACACGGATTGGCCTCCACAGAGTCCAGACCTCAGCCCCATTGGGAATCTTTGGGATGTGCTGGAGAATACTTTACGCAGCGGTCTGACTCTCCCATCATCAATACAAGATCTTGGTCAAAAATGAATGCATCTCTGGACAGAAATAAATGCTGTGACATTGCAGAAGCTTATCTAAATGATGTCACAGCGAATGAGTGCCGTACTCAAAGATAAAGGCAGTTCAACAAAATATTAAAGTGTGTATTATTTGAGATATACAATCATAAATTATTAAAAAGAAATTTCTCTGAGAATTCTCTGAGAAGTCCTAAATTAATCAAGAATGACATACAACCACTAAAACATTTTTTCTGTTCTAGAATGCAAGCAAATAATTGTTATTTGGCATCTCAGTCAAAAAAATAATCATGTGCTTTGCTCAGTGCAGTTCTCTGTCATTTCCTGTAGTGGTTGCTGTTGTACCATTATTCAGACTCCTTGTGTTTGGATTCCTTGGTTAGTGTTAATACCTGAGTAAACGGTTAAACTTTTACTTCGTGATCGCTGTATTTGGAGTGACAGTATGCATCAATATTTATTGTTGACAAAATAAGCGTTGCTAAACTTTGCCATAATCATAAAGAGTCTGAGAACGTCCACAGACCACTGATGTGATGATGTGTCACCTGGAAAGAAAGTTTTAATGATTCTAAATGGCAGAATGCATCAATTTTAAAAATTTGGAAGCAATCCATTAAATTTCTGTTTTCTTCTTGATCCCTGAAACTCCTGGGGCAGCCTTGTGAACCTCTTTCTGTTTTGTGTATTGTTTCCTAACATAAAGGTGAAAAAAATGTTGTAAAAGTTATAGTCCTATAAATGAACAACTGACATGTAATTTCACACCATGGTGTGTTGTTGACCAGTAAAAAGGCTGTAATCCTGATAATTCCATTTAAATGGTGTATGGCCATAAGAGGAATCTGACTTGGTGTTTAGTGCATAACAGTAAACACTGATAAGGAGACAAATTTAAAGGAGGATAAAACATTTTTTGAAAGTAAGTGTAGGGAGTCAAATTAAAGCAAGTAGAGCAAAGCAGTTTAGAAGCTCTTTGGATTAGCAGCCTAAAAACAACAAAAGAGCACAAAAAATAGAATAAAGCAAAAACAAAATTGAAAGAAATAACAATACCCTTATTGAATGAACTGAACTGATTTGAAATGTGCAAAAGAATAATAATGATCCTATTTTAAAGTTGTCTGTTATTGTAATGCCCTGAGTTAATATCTAAAAGAGGCAATTTTACAGTGATATCTGGTTGTCGTCATGACATTTAAGTACAGTTGTGATGTTAACTAGCTTTTCAGAACTTTTTCTTTAGGAATTATTCAAAAAGTGAATGCCTGTGAATTAGTATGGCAGCAAGAGAGTGTCTAAAATACCACGTGGGTGTTGTACGCTTCATTTAAAACAGCTGGAAAACACACGGGAGCAACAAACTGTTGGAAATTAAATATAACTTGGTCGAGTGGATCGCTAACGCCTGAAATAATAAGGCTGTCTTCAACAACAGAGTTTGTCTATTAATGGTTTACTTCTTGCAAGAAAGGTCAAGCAGTTCTACAGAGCATCCCAGTCTGCAGAAGGCAAGTGACAAAAATAAAGTGCACAGAACCTTTAAAGAAGGAAAGGAGGACAGAGGGGAAGGTTGGGTTGAGGTGTTCATTAGTGCACACTTTTGTGAGCCAGGGTTGTGAGATATCGTCCCTATCTCCTCAAAACAATCCCTCCCCAAAACGAAGCAGTGTAGACAGAAGATTAAAGCTGTTTTGGTCCACATTTCCAGGATACTATCCCAGCTGACTCGGGTGAAGGCAGGGGACACCCTAGACAGGTCACCAGTCTGTCACAGGGCTACATACAGAGACAAACAATCACTCTCACATTCACACCTACGGGCAATTTAGAGTAATCAATTAACCTCAGCATATTTTTGGACTGTGGGAGGAAGCCGGAGTACCCGGAGAAAACCCACGCATGCACAGGGAGAACATGCAAACTCCATGCAGAAAGATCCCGGGAAAGCCGGGACGTGAACCAGGGATCTTCTCGCTGCAAGGCCAAAGTGCTAACCACTACGCCACTGTGCAGCCCTGCACTGAAACATATTGCAGTTAAAAAAAATAACCAGCAATAAGGTCATACACTGACAATATTGTGCTGGTCCACTTTACATTTGCGTATTTGCTGATTTAACAGTGGACTTTACCTTAAATCTGCAGGTTATTGGAGGTGAGAAGAGTAAGTCGGGACAATGTCATGCCTTTAAGAATAAAGAAGAAAAGTCAGAGTTTTGATTGAACTTCTGCATATTTTACTTTCTGTTAAATTAATGTTATCAGGCAACATGGTTTAAAAGGACATGTAGTAATTGTTGCATTTCCCTGTTATATTTATGCATGAATGTATGTTTTTACAGCTGGTCTGATGGGCTGTATTGTCTTTTGTTTGTCATAAATATAATAAACACAAAAGCGACAAATTATTCATCAGTTCTCTGTGGGCAGTGAATTGTTGTCGATATATTTTGAAAGTGACTGAATTAAATGTTTGTCAGCTTACATGTTTGGACAAAGTTATTGAATGAATTGAAATTATTTGAAATGTGCAACAGGATAAGAATGATCCCAATTTAAAGCAATAACAGAGGGTAAGAGAACAAAGAACAAAAGGTGATTGGCTCAAGAGATCTGGCAGAAAAACAAATGGTAAGGGACAAAGTACATGAAGAGAAAAAACCCAGTGCCTGAAAGACACTGCAGTCACCATGGAAAAGGGTGGAGTGACGTGGGCGTATAAATACTGACGTTAGTGCAGCGGAATCAGGCGAGCAGAAGGGAGGTAGATCCAGCGCAACAAGCAGGGCAAGTGTTAGAGGCTGGTCTGAAAAGATACCACCTGGTTAAAAAATTGGGTAGAATAACTGAACAAATCAGTGTCAAAGATGGAGCAGCCACCTCGGCCAACAACATTTGACTTCCATGGAGTCTGCATGACGGAAATTGTTACCGGCAACTGGGATAATGTACAGGACTTTAAAGCGAGACCGGATGATGTTCTTATAGTCACTTATCCTAAAGCAGGTGAGGTTATGTCTTTGTCATCATAATGATTTTTTTTGTTATACATGTATCATTTTATGTTGGTTCCCACTAATCTGCATGTATTTATTGGGTTTAATCTCAGGAACCACGTGGGTCTCTTATATCCTCGATCTTCTGTACTTTGGGACCGTGGATCCAGACCGTCAGACATCCATCCCTATTAACAAGAGAGTGCCCTTCCTGGAGATGGCCAAACGCACTTTACCCACAGGTTAAGCCAAAAGAATAATCAGTCAAAAAAATATAGAGATCCAGCAAACACATTATTCCTTCTGTTAAAACTGTTGAAATTCCATGACTCAGTAGATTATAGTATTCTGCAAATTATCTGTAAACCTCATAAAGGAACTTTACCTGTCAATGTCCAGAACAGATTTGCAACAAGAGAAGGTAAGTATAACTTAAAAGGAACAGAGATCTTCATAAAACCAAGATTTAGGACAGAATTAATGGAACATTGCATTTCTGTAGAAGGGGTCAATTTATGGAACAATCTAGACAAGGAATCATCAAAATCTAAATCACACACAAGATTTAAAAATGTAATTAAAACCAGAATGTTATTAAAATACAAAGAAGAGTATCATAGTGTTTGTTATGAGTAAAAACTCTTATATGAGTGAGAGTGGCTGTGCAGGCCTCAGAACTTATAGTCATTTTGTTTGTTATAATCACTCAAATATCTTTATTATTTTACCCCATAAAAAATCTGACTGCTGTTCTTTGCTACCACAACCATGTCAGGTTAGTTGTTGGATGTCACTGCCACATTTTTTTTTACAAACTGTGTGTTCTGAAACAAGAATCTGAGAGCTCAACCCGTTTGTCTTAGATTTTTTTTCTGTGTATCCATGCAACAGTGAAAGGACCATTATTAAAAATACTCAGTGACTTTCTGATGGCAGTTGGCAAACAGGAGCTTGTGAGTCTGCAGGAGTCAATCAAAGACATTACTTTTGATACCTGGCACTTATCGTTCTCCTGGATAAGATAAGACTTTGTGTAACTGTGCTACTAAATGAGGTAACCATTAACCCTAACAAACAGTCCTACTTGTATAAAGTGTTTTAACATGAGCCTGAGTCATCCAGGGAGACCCAATAGCAGTCCTGAAAGCTCTTATACCTACACATTTAATAGTTACAAAGTTTCTCGTCCCTCATCCACACGCGCACACACACGCCTCATGCACGCACACACACACGCCTCATGCACACACACACGCCCTCACTGCAAGCCCTTCACGTGAACCAATTAACTTAAGGTAAAGTGCATTCCTGACCACATTTCTCTAGAAAGATCTACCATTTCCTTTTCCAAAATAAATGAAATAAAATACATTTAACCATTTTAAACATTCTTCTGAACTTTTATACACACAGTTTTAACAAATCAAAAATATGTATTTAATCACTTTTTATTACACTTTTTAACTCACTATTTATTTACTTACCTGTTTTTCATGAACAAATATTCATTAATACTTTTCACTGGGCTACATGTGGTATCTAAAAAGTTTTCTCATCCTCTCCACAAAGGCACAGAGACATTAAACCAGCTCACCACAACTCCTCGTCTCATTAAAAGCCACCTACCAGTCCAGTTTGTTCCAAAGTCTTTCTGGGAGCAGCGCTGCAAGGTAAAAGCACATGCACACATGCAGTGAGTGAAGTATTTTAGCTATAAAACCCACAGATTAGAATGTAATGTTCTCTTTTTAGATAGTGTATGTGGCCCGTAATGCAAAGGACTGTGCAGTGTCCTATTTCCACTTTGGCCGCATGAACAAGAGCCAGCCGGACCCAGGAGACTGGAACAGCTACCTAGAGAAATATATGGAGGGACAGGGTGAGTATACCAAGTAAAAAAAAATAAAATAAATAAAACAAAGCATAATGTTATCTCATTTCCATTGTAAATGCTCCTTCTTGTTCTGTTGTGTTGCTCCAGTGATCTATGGATCGTGGTTTGACCATGTGATCAACTGGTGGGACAAGAAGCAGACTTGTTCAAACATTCACTACATGTCCTACGAAGATTTGAGTCAGGTGTGTGTGGATTATATGTTCAAATGTGAACCTTTTTGAAAACTTTGGGATAATAAACTTTTAACTTTTTCTCCTGATCATTAATGTTGGTCATATGCAGTTTTGTTGGTGACTGGAAGAAAGTGACTAAATGTGCTGTATTATGAAAGAAAGTGCTTTGCATTTTGAGGCATTTGCTAATTTGTCTTCTTGCAGAGAATTAGATGAGAGGAATGGTTCTAGTTTACTAGCTTACTGTCTGGTAAGTATAAGGTTAAAGTTAGAGAGCAGTTAGCTTAGTTTAGCATAAAGACCAGAAGAAGGGAAACAGAAAATGCTCTAGAGGCTTGTCACTGCAGAAACTCAAATACAAACGGACTCGATTGAAATTTTTCAAACCTTTGAACAGTTTATTGTCCCAGTGTGACCATGTCTGGAATTCTAAACTTACTAAGTTGTTTTATAGATTTGGATATTGCGCACCCTGTGTAACCTAATTGACTTTGAGTGGAACTAAAACCAGTATGCTTCGTTGTCCACCACTTAGGTCTAAAACTGATAAGCAAGCTGACTCACTTGACTTCACAACTCTTGATGTTACATTTTCAGTATTTTTGCAGTAAATAACAATGAAGATGTACCAGCTCATATATATGTTAAAAGAAAAGACGTGCACGCTCATTTTTGTCCAGGACAATATCAGTGTTTTTCTCTAACTCTTGATGAGTCCCAGGAATAGACTGGTTCCATTTCCCAGAAAAGAGCTTACTTAAAAAGTGTGAAGCATTTTTCTTCAGCATATTTCCACAAATATGAAACTCCTCCTTCCTCCTCCCTTTATGCTTTAAGGTTGACTATCTGCATAGTATCTAGAAAAGTGACAGAAATCAATGTTGTATTGAAATGTTAACCTATAAACAAGTCTTTTAAAGATGTTCAGAAAGATCACCACTTTGTGCTACATCTTTGATGACTTGGTCACAACGAGGCTAATGCTGAGACTCTCCAATGTGAGCAGGACTTAGGACGAGAAGTGGACCGACTGTGCGCCTTTCTTGGTTTGTCTCCTTCAGCTGAAGAAAAGGAAAATTTAAAAGCTGCAGTGAAGTTTGACAACATGAAAGAAAACAAAATGGTCAACTATTCCACCGTCCCATCGATGGACCAGAAGGTGTCGCCCTTCATGAGAAAAGGTACAGTGGAAAACTGTGTACATGGAAAGAAATTTCCCTCTTAGATTTTCTGCCAAAATCTACTCCATTTATCACTGATATGATCAGATGACCTGAATGATTTCGTCTGCTTCTCCAGGAAAAGTTGCTGACTGGAAGAACCATTTCACTGTGTCCCAGAATGAAAAGTTTGATGAGGTCTACAAGCAGAAAATGAAGAACTGTACACTGAAGATTTGCTCTGAGATTTAATGACTGGGTATGATGGAGTCTTGAGCTGTTGTGTGATTAAAAAAAAAACAAAAAAAACTACAAATTAGATGGTTTGGGATCGTAAATAAAATCTCTTGACAGGTATTTTCTTTGGTTATCATTTATTTGTATCTTAATCTTCTGTTAATGATTAGTTGATTATATTTGTAATAATTTTCAACATCTATCTATCTATCTATCTATCTATCTATCTATCTATCTATCTATCTATCTATCTATCTATCTATCTATCTATCTATCTATCTATCTATCTATGACACTAGTCTGAGGGGGCACCATTGCTGCATCCTGGGTTTTGCACCATTCAAAGTAATTGGGATTGGTTTAAAGGAATACAATTATAATCATTGACAAAAACTTGATTGAGACCAATGGTTCACTGTCGTTAAATCTTACTGTACTGTGTTTGGGCATTTTTATTGTGTTACTCTGTTTGTGGAAATGATTTGTTTAGAAGTGTAGTTACTACAGTTACAATTGTTCTGAAAGATCACAAGCGGACCTGGGATGTGTGGGAATTTCTGCCTCTGCTGCTGTGAACAACTGGCCAAAGGGTCACTCTGGCTCCGTTGATGGCCTTATACAAAAACCACAAACATGCCACTTAGAAATGAACAGTTGCTCCTCATCTGACACAACCATGGCCATGAAGACGTGTGGAATCTCTGGACTCTTGTCCAGGAGAAGATATTCATGATGTGGATGAGAATTTGTGGCACAACAGACAGGAACATCAGGAGGTGTAGGAAGGTTGCACTATAATTCCTACAGCACTGCATGTACAGTTTTCCCTAACGAGATTGTCTTATGTTCACATTTCTACTTTCGTTTTTTTCTTTGTGCTATGCTGTTTTCCTTTCTGTATCGCAATAATGTGGTCTGTCAACAAATTAAAATACAAACAGTAAAAGCGTAAATGTGAATCCTGTCCAGTCTCTTACAATCAATCTCCCACATACACTAAGGTGTCACTTACAATTTATACTAACTGTCATCAAAACTTTATCCATAGTTTACATCAGAACATCCCTCCAGAGTCCACTGTTAGAACGACAACATGACTAAGCAATCTGACTGTATTGTCCACACACAATGACACAAAGACTTGTCATTGTGATGGCACTGACATGGCCATTGACACAGATATTTACTTTTGAGAGATGAACTAAGGATTTTGAGCAAGAGACTGGCTTTTGCAGGTAATCCACGGTGTTTTGCTATTTGTACGAATTGTTTTGAGAAATGCACTTACTGTTTTGCAAATGTCGAGAATGATTCGAGAAATGCACCAAAGCGACTGAGAAAAACTGTAATTGAACTCTGTTCTATACATCAAAAGACAGACAAGACACTGAAACTTCAAAAAACATTTAGAAATCACACAGGATCAGAAATAAAAATAAAATTGAAAATAATCAAATACATTAAATGTTAACAGTTTAAGTTCCCTAACAGTGACTAGAACAATGTGGTTTTATCTAGAAATGAAAAACTGGCAAAGCATTCAAAGTACTACCCACATGAACTCTGGTCATAATAGAGCTGAAGTTCAGTTGCCTACTTGTTTGTAGATGATAATCCAAAGGACGCAGCAGTTTGTAGGCTGCAGGTCAGACTTCAGCTGGTCTGGCAGTCTTTCTTGCCAGAAGTTGATGAAGCAGGTTCAGACTGAATCACAGCCGTGTAATGTTGGACTTTTGAGGCAAGCAGACGTCAGCAGGCAACAGAGGATGTTGGTCCTTTGTCTGGTGTGACTGATTCTGTTCACTTGTTTCCTGACATCTCTGTTGTCCGTGATATCCAGCTGCAATAACTTATTGCTCATAGGACATCTGAGTCTTGTAAGAGTTAACCAGGTCTCACCAGATTTCCATCACACAGGAGAGCTGATCTAGTTAGCCCTGCTAAAGATTGACGTTCATCAGACTGCTGATTTAGAAAGTCTCTCATTTGTTCACGTTTGTCAAGTCTTCATGCAGGAAGATAAAAAGCAAATGTTTGTCACAGACTGCACTGAAATACACAAAGTCAGCAAAGGTACTGTCTAATCACCTGCTGTACTTTGCATTGCAATGACTCAGCAACAGAATATGGTGGAATATTTCTGCACATTCCTGCAAGGCTTTTTGCAACCATAGGTAAAAGGTATGTATGCAAGATTATTTTCCTCTGTTACAACCCCCGCTTCGGGGGGGGGGGGGGGAGCAACATAAATAGTTGAACAGAAATGTGCACGTTACTATACAAACTGAGGCAAAACTAAGGAAGAGGGCTGGTGGGTGCTGCTCAAATCAAAGAAAATAGCAAAACACAAAAAGAGTTCTCATAAGGAGAACTTAACACTACCATCGCGGTGGACAAAAGAAAAACGGAACAAAAAAAAACTCACTAAATGGGAACTGACAAACAACACACAGGAGTCAGCACCCCTAATCCTGGTGAAACCTAGACAAAAGGAACTACCTGGAATGAAATGAGGCTGTATCAGTTTTTGATTCTAACCCTGGCCCAATTCCTTTCACACAGACAATCTTGCCTCAACCACACAGGAACACAGAATGTCACGCTAGAAGTCAGCTGCCCCGTTTAGTTGAACTGCCAACGCTTTTAAAGGAGTTGGCAGTTTTCGGTCGGTCAGCCTGGTGAGCGCCGCACCAATCGCAGGACTCCTGGTCACAGTCACGCCTCTGCTGTCACGGTCCAACCAGAGAGCGGGGATCACACAGCCCTATTTGCATAATCACAACATATAGTTAAAACACACACAGGGTAGGAGGCGCTGGCCGTAACATCCTCTTTCTGTTAGAGGGATGTAAACTTAATGCCACTTCTGAGCCAATTTTATCGTAGCTTTTCGCTCTCGAGCTGGTGACTGAGTCTTTATGTCTGTCGTAGTCTTGCATTGGCAGATCAGTCCCCATAATGTTGCGTCAATGTGGAAAATGGTCTGGCTGCACCTCACTGTCATTCTTCTACAGAGGGAGAAACGCTCTGGTTTGCTTATATTTTTTTAGTTTAACCGCTTTGCCGTGGGATCATTTTTGATTCTTTGTTTTGCTTGCATTATTTAGTGTATTTTAGTAGTTTATATAGTTTTAAACGTTTTACCAGAGTTTGCTTGTTTGTTTTAAACACTTAAACAGTAGTATATTTTCATACAGTAGTATCTTGTGTGCAGTTTCTAAACAAATATTCTTAGTGGGAAATAGGTCTCAGACTGGCAGTACTCAAGGTGAAACCCTTTCACTGGTTGTTGTGACTAAACGCTACTACGTGATTACAAGATATCTGTCTATTTAATGTGTGTTTGCTGTGTCTACTTTTGTGTGTGTATAAGGCAGGACTCTGGACACACCTCAGTGTTTGCCTGCCACCTCCATCACCAAGAGCAGCACAGGGATTTCTGGTTCTTCTGTTCATTTAGTCTAGTTTGCATCCTATGTTAATATTCTAAAAAATATCATACAGAAATTAAGAACAATCAGAAGAATTGAGCATTTGCATCCAGATATCATTCTAGCTACTGATTCTTAAGCAGGTGTGATTTTGCGTAGGGAAGCTTATTTTATACTCCAAATCTCTCTGGCATTTTTGTGGTAGCATATGTTCACTCTATTTTATACATCTATTTCAACTGCCGTTATCCAACTGAATGCCATCTATGTTGGATTAAGGAAACACATCTGTGTCTCACATCCCAGATCGTCTGTACTTCAGCCAGTTGTCACCTGAACGTCAAAATAATCAGTGCTGTGAGTCTGGACACATGAAGATCCCAGCTGTGTCAACATAATTTCCTGACTTCTGTCTGGTTGCTGATAATCTATTGAGCTTGCAGTGCTAAGGATACTGTGATATGCTATTCCTACTTCGATCTCATGAACACAGTCCAACCAGAGCCTGCCAACCAGAGAGCTTACCTTCACAGATTCATGGAGACATGAATACCGACTGAATATATAGTATATAAAAGGTTGTTTGATCCGTTTTTTAGTTGTCTCACAGTAATGTTTGGCCCCTTGTATGACCACATGGGAGGCTGGTGGGAGAACAAACGAGTTCTAACATTCTACCTTTGTTGCAAATGAGGATCTGATTAAGGTGAACGCTAATGTCAACATGTAGGATTAAAACGTTTGTTTTTGCAGGATACTGTACAGAAGCTCTCCTTGTTCCTGGTACTATCTGTAGGCAAAGAGCTGATAAATAAGTAATAGATAAAGTTCTCTTTGCCAAGATTAGAAAAACAAGATAGCGACTGGCTCGGGATTGGATTTCAAGATACCTCTCCTTTCATGTGCAAAAATTAGGTGTATTTGCCTCTTTGTATTTATATTTAGGGCATAAAAGAAAAGATAGACAGACAGTAAATTTTGGTGCTGTTTCTGTTTTGACAGGCAAGGCCGGTGAATGGATGAATCATTTTGCCATTTAACAGGATCAACAGCTTGATGCATCCTATAAATAGATGAAAACACCGACTTGATTTCTGCACAATTCTCATTCTTATGTGATTTTTTTAAATGAAATATGTAATCAAAGACTACTTAAAACAACATATGACAACAAGTGGATTTTGAGTTTTCTCATTTTTATTGGAATCCAGACATGAAATGCAGCAAGAAATACAAGAACAAATCTCCAATGAGCAAAAACAAACAGATGGAACTAACACTGTACTTCTGCAAAGTGGCTACAGACCAGAGGGGCCACATGGATTGTATTTTCTATGGCACGTACTGCTTTGTGGGACAACACTACGGGTGCTGGAGGCCATTAAAGTAAAATGGGTAATGATGATTACTGATACGATTAAATAATACAGGCCCATTGGAATGTATACAGCAACACAAGGCCATTGTACTGCAAATATTAAACAAGTCAAACATGTCACATCACTGGGAGGTACTGCAGGTCACCTCGTGGTAACCAATAAACAAGTAATGGACTGGCTCTAATCAGGAACAGAGGCATAAGTAACTGGGTTTTATTCCAAATAATAGTTTATCCACCTTTAAAAAATAGTACATATTAAAATCGGCATCCCACAGTGACATTACAGTAATCAATCTGTGGGGG
Source organism: Amphiprion ocellaris (assembly GCF_022539595.1). Classification (NCBI taxonomy): domain Eukaryota; kingdom Metazoa; phylum Chordata; class Actinopteri; family Pomacentridae; genus Amphiprion; species Amphiprion ocellaris. Next base: position 25,987,998 of record NC_072773.1, read on the forward strand.
CAATTTTTTGAACAATAGTTATCTCATCTCAAATGTACGACTTAAAAGGGAACCACCAAGCTATATTCAGGATCAGGAACAGTTTCAAGAGAATTAAAAGACTAAATATGGTTCCACAGGAGTGTTTTATTTGTTTTTTCTCAGTATGTTTCTCAACATTTAATGACAGAAAATATAAAACAGAAATCAAAATGACCATTACCTTTACATTTTGCAATGCCTGCATCATTATTACAATCCCGAGCACAGCCCAGAAAGTCCTAGACTTAACTTCTGTGGTCAAGTATCAACTGTCACAGCTCTGCATGTCCTAAATAGGCCACAATCTGACGTCAAAATAGCATAACTGTCTGCACAGCTCAGACACAAAAGCAATACCACTTTAGATTGTCTTTCACAGTAACAACTATGACTATGTTTCAAATACACCTTTATTCATGAACATCAAAAATAACATTTATTTACACTGTTGATTATACATCATATATTTGAAAGATATTTCCTCTTGAGTAGTAAAATACTTCAGTCTAGTGCTCAGGCTTACAGGTAAGTGCTCTGTTAATGAGTTAGGCCTAGCATAAGAATTCTGAGGTTCATGCCAAGCCGGTCTTATGTGTTGCAGCCTTGCAAAGCTGTATAGCATGTAATTAGTTATCAAACAGTTTGAATCGTTTCAATGCAACTGACAGGATCATAATTGTATTCATCATTCTTATTCAGACTCTGCAAAAATGCAGTTGGATGCTTCACTTATACAAGATTATTGCAGAAAATTAACATGATAAATGCATTAAGCACACAGGAGACTTTCATGTTGAAGTCTGGCAATTTCATCAACAGCTAAAAGCCTCAGCAGCAGTTTCACACGTAAGCATGCGTCTGCATGTCAGTTATGTCTCTGGCCGTTGTTTACTGCCTGCCTCTTTATATAACCGGCTTTAACATACAAGGCAACCTGGACGAGTACAACAGCAGCAGCGTGTTAAGAGCTTAGATGTAATAATCTGCAGCTGAGTCACTATGATACTAATGCTAAGATGCTAGAGGGAGTCAACACAGACAATGGGTTTATAGACCTATTAAACTAGCACAGAAACTGACCATGGTAGTATATGGCACGTCTTTACATCACAAAGCATATAAAATGGAAAACAGCAAATAAACTCTACGTAAACAATTTAATTGATGACCGATGATATGCAGATATTTTTTAATAGAAAGAATAGAAATGGGACTCACAAACACTTAGAGCCATGTTTGTCTTACACCCTTCAAAACTTTGTGGTGGTAGGTGTGTTCCCACACAGGGAGTTAAAGATATAAACCTATCTTACGCATTTTATACATTATGGGAAGATGAAATTCCTTACCAATGCAAATCTGTAGCCAATCATAAGCACAGACCAGCTGAAGAGCCATTCTTACTATATGGTCCCAGTGTACTTTAGATTTTACCGGTGTTATAGAGATGAGAAAATCAGAGACATGATGTGTGTAAGAGAAGGAGATGGAGAGAGTAAGAAGAAAGTGTGCTGTGTTGTGTTTTTCTGTGCTATATCTCCCCATTTTGCTCCCATAGTAAAATGTTGACCATATATCTTTTCCACAAATATAGTTGTTAAATCATTTAACAAGATAAAAGGCAACTAGGTGATATATTTTATGTTCATCACCCAGATCCTCTTTTTCATATTTTCCCATCTCATCTGAAAATAATTAGTTTCAGGTAGTTTAATGATCAAACTATCCCAATAACAAAAGTCCTAACAAAGTCCAATGCTCCTAATCAAAGTTTTTGTTAGGAACAGTATGTGTGTTTGGTGGGCAGTCATTGGTCCTCTGTGGATTACTTCATAAGTCGATAATTTCACTGCTGACACTGGCAGAATCGTCATGTCGGCTGACTTCCAGGTAACTGCGGGACCCTACTGGCCTCCCAGCTCTCCCTCGTGCCCTCTCAGAGTCTGGGGTGATAAACGGTCTTGTGTCGTCCACTCCATCCTCCCCCAGATGCCCCGTTGACGTTCTAGTGGGGCGGAGTGACACAGGGCAGGACACTGATGAAGGGACACTTCCTATCCCATTCGCAGCCCACCTGTGACCCTGGTGGGATGGTGTGGGGGGAGCAGTAACCTGCCTACTGGGCACGCTGCTGAGGACACTCCCTCCCAGTGGCATGGAAGACTCTGTCGGGGCATCGCTACTCTCAGAAAGCAACTGAGGATCACTGTTCCTGCGGAGCCAGGGCCCTTGACTGACCCCTGAGCCTGGGGAAGGGGATTGTGAGGCCTGGTTCAGCGGATGAAACAGGCTCCCTCCTCCAAGCAGGTGTTCTCTGTGCAGAGCCTCATCAATACTGCGGGTCAGGTCTATGGGGGAAGGGGGCCGCAGATCAAACTCATAGAGAGAAAGGGATGTATCCCTGTCCTGATCCAGACTGCCACTCACTGAGCGCTGTGGAGGTCGGCCCAAAGCCTGTAGTCTCAGCAGGGAGCCAGTGGAACCATCAGATATGCCTCGTTCTGCAGAGTGGCCTCTGTGGTTGCGTCCTCGGTTGCTGTCTTTGACGCATCGAGGCTGGGCAGTGGCCTGCTCATGATTCTGGTTCCTGATTAGACTTTTGCTAATGTCAGCTCCAGGACGCTCCTGGCCAGCCCAGTTGTTGGGCACCTCCCCTGTTCCTCCGCCTCCTCCTCCCACACCGTTACTGTCAGACTTTCTACAGGGCTTCCCCCTCAGGCTCTGGACTATCTTCGACCAGCAGGTATGTCTCTGAGTGGAGCCTACAGACTGTCCAGGGGATGGCAGGTCTCCTGCCACTCTACCATCTTGTCCACCTTCCTCCCTTCCCCGGCAACTGTGTGGCCTCCAGAACACCCAGGAGCCCAGGAGTAGGAGTGAGAACCCCCAGGCCAGTTCAAGGAGCCGGGCCCAGAAATGCACAAGCCACCATCCCCAGTTGAAGCGTGTCCAGTCTCCTAAGAGTCCATACAGCCACAAAGTAGCATGGACATGCAAACCACAACACAATGCCCCCAGAACTGCACACACAGCCAGCACTCTCCCCAGAATGACTCCTATTCTACTACTTCCTGTCCAAGTCTTCCTTCTGGCCTCTCCAGAGACTGCAGGGTGAGGAATAGGAGGGCAGCGTATGCGTGGAAAGACATAGCATAGAAAGCCCAGACAGAGAGCCAGGCCCCAGCACAGGGACAGGACCTGTAGGGTAACAGGCACCAAAGGAGAGAGGGCTGGGGAGAGCAGATCAGCCGCCAGCAGGAGGGTGCATTGCAACACAGCTAACACAGCCACCAGAGGAGGGCGTTCCAAAGTTGAAGGTAACACACTGACTCCTGCCACCCTCAAGGCCAGCAGAGCCAGGGCAGCCTGCGTCCACACCAGCAGGTGTAGAGGTAAGTTGTAGAGGGCTGTAACTGCAGTGCGAGGGAGGAATTTTCGTGTGCCATAGGGGTCGATGAAAAAGAGAGCTGCTCTAAGGCCCCCCGCCAGAAACAACAGAGCATTGGCAAGTGCAAGAGCACCTCGATGAGGACAGTTTGTGCCAGGGGACAGGGTCAGGCCAAGAGCAGCTCCAGCAAACAGGAGGAGGAAAAGGCTTGCTGAGCCATAGACATGCAGTTCCCAGGCAAAAGTCAGCGTCCGGCTCAGATCTCCCCAGTAAAGAAGTGTGCCATTAGGAGAGGGATTAGCACTGGGAGTAGGGGCTGGATTGGAAGTGGAATGGGGAGATAGGTGAGGATGTCCCAGGAGGAGCGATCGGTTCCTTTGACCAATACCACTCTGATATGTGGGTCCGAATCTTGACCGGGTGACAGGCACAACACTGGTGGTAGGTAAGGAAGAGGCCCCTAGAAAAAAAAGAAACAGAGTTTAGTTTTAAAACTTTAAATATATGAGACAAAGCAGAATAATATAAAAGTACATGAAGTACTTCTGAGCCCCACTAGAGGGATGCAGCACACCATCAAAGCTAGAACCATTTGATCCTTTGGGCTGTATGTAGTAACTTAATCAGTCTGGCAGAGACACATTGTCCAAGGTCTCACTGTTGTTTTTAAATGTAAAGAGAGATTCTACAAAAATAAACTTGGATCAGTTTTGGCCTCTTCTCTCCATAGATATTAGGTGAGTGTGCTGCTACCATCAGCTGTACAATTCTACATGAAAACACAGTATAGTATTGATATAACAAACCTAAACCACAGACAGTTTCAATTTGTGCAAAATGTCAAAATATACAGAAAACATACATGCACTTAAACACCATATAATTCAACAGCAATCCAAAAACAAGAATTTATGGCTCTGCAAATACCACAATACTGGTGAAATAGCAGTCACAGTGTCCAAAAAATTTCAGGTTGATCCTTCACAATATACTCATAAAATATCTGACTGAGAAATTCCTAGAAGTAATTGTGTGATTTAATTGGATTAGATTATGTAATTAACAAGAACATCTTTGTTATGCAACACAATACAGTGTCACAATGCATCTATGAACCAGGGAAGTTCTCTGCTCTGCCCTTTGCAGCATTATTCAATACAAAACAACCCCAAGAGACAAGACACCTTGACAATATGGCTTTTCACTCTCTTTCTGTCTCTCTCTAATTTTCTCAGACTCACACACACTTCTGTTTATTCAAGGCACTCCTCCTTAACCTCATGCAACACTCTGGAAACACCCAACAGCATTATAATCATAGAGCCAATCATAACTGAGTGCTTTGTGAGGAACTCAACTGTAAATACAACACACGGTGTACAAATACAGAACATAGAGGAGCCAAGTGAGTACAAGTGTCATAATTTCTAAATACTTTGAAGAAAAAAGGTAAACACATAAAACATAATGACTCTATGCCTGATGGAAAACTAAGAAATGTGTAACTCAATAGTATCTTTCCTGAATGATTTCTGAGGAACTGTTTCACACACATTTAATCCTGATGGATGGTGGAAGAACGTGATCAGTGGTAAAACACTCAAACCATGTAGAAGTCGCATATCATTGACACACCGACTAATGAGTCACTCCTACGTATGTTTCACGTTCCAGCTCTCTCCTCACTCTCTTCCTATCTCTCTCTGTCACACACACACACACACACACACACACACACACACACACACACACACACACACACACACACACACACACACACACACACACACACACACACACACACACACACACACACACACACACACACACACATCTCACTTTCAGGCTTCACATAGGTGAGCACTGCACACAGATCACAGGCACACTTCTTTATTTGTGTAAAGGTATGTTTTACTTCCTTCCCTCAGACTTTTTTTTTAACAGGAGCAAGATCCAGACACATTCCAGATGTGCCGATCACATTTCACAGCTGGATATACTTAAACTTACGCCTACCTTTGAGTTTTCTCTTTAACACACACACACACACTGCTTTATATGTCCACATGTTGCAATGAACTAAAAAATAAATATCCTGTTCCATCTCAAAGGAAATACACTTATGTTTATGACCCAGTTACAAACAGGAACACACGCACACTTAGAGGAGTATCGCTGATTTTAAAATGTAACATTAAGTAAGTTTTGCATAGTGGACAAGCCAGGTTACTACAACTTTGTATTCGTGGTGTGACGCACATGGGCCCAAATTTCTTTTTCCTATACACAATCCTGGGAAAAAAAGGAGTGGCTGTACAACAGTGAAGACATTTTTCTAAATGTCATAAAACAGACTTACTTTTATCATTAACATAATTTGACCACTTTGGTCCAATAACATTAGGAAAGTCTCAAAAACTATGTTTCTTTTAACCCTCTGAACCCCAAACAGTTCCTGGACGTTTTTTTGCTCCTGTCATATTTTTACTCTCTGTGGGCTCATTTCACTGCAATATAAAGTCCTGCACCTCTATGGAAACCACACAATCATGACTACAGGTGGAGAAAATGTCTTTTGTGCAGTTTAACAAAGTTATAATACTATGAATCATAAAAAATAAAAAATAAGGTTGAATTGATTTTTTTGCAAACATTGCAAAAAAAAAAAAAAACTGGCATCAACATGTGCAAGATGTTTTCCAATTGTCCCCAGATGTTACCAATAATGGAAAAATAGTGACTCTACTTACTATAGGCATTTTACTACCTTTACTACTTCAGTTTGTGTCCATACCTGTCTCCTATCTGCTCCGTGTAAACACAGCCAGCAGTTCAGCCCAGATCGGCCAAAAAATCCCTGAAACTTTGTCACATGACTGCTGGTTGGAGCTGAGTCACTAATGGCTTCATGAGCACTGCAGACTTTTTGTCACAGAATCTAGTAAAAAATGTGGTTTATTTTTCATTTTTCATGTGAAACAGAAAATAAAGTGATTTTGATTAAAAATCACTTAGGTTTGGTTAAATTTTCTGATGGAGTAACACATCACAAATGAGTGGTTTCAGAACCTTAGAAAAGTTGAAAAGCCAACAACTGTTTCTGATTTTACAGTTTCTGAGTCTGACAAATGGTGTAATTTTAGTCATTTAAAAAATATAATATGTTTTTCAAAACCTGTAACCAATTTTGGGGTTTAGATGTTTAAGTGAAGTTCACAGCACATTCTCAGTCAGCTCAAACTGGGAATAACTGTCAGGCTACAACTATGTAAAACTTCAATCAGACTCTTTTTCCACTTGAAAGAATGGGGAGACTGGTGGAGCTTGGACAGTCACTAGAAACACAGTCATGGCCCTCTGACAGAATGTCTGTGTAGGTACCTGTGCTGTAGTGGTGCTAGCAGCTCTGCTATGAGTAGCTGCCTGATGACAATGTGCATACTAGCTGTAGTCATGCTCTTCACTGCAGTTAAGATTAGTGTTTATCAGTCCTAAATATCCTGTCAAGCTCATGGCCCATGTGTTGTGTTTACTGCCACAACAGAGAAATAAATCTTTTTCACATAAAATATCGGTCTTAAGTGTTTATCAGATTTTCTAATGCCAGTATCTCCACAGATATATGTATGCGAGAGACCCAAACTGGGACTACAGTTCACAACCTGGGGCTAGCCAGTGTTCTAGTTTTTATACTCAATGCAGCAGCTGCTACCACAGTTGGGACTGTCAAAACAGACCTCAGAGTTTTGCCTATTACGTCACTGTTAGGAACAAGCCAGCGAATTTGGTTGAACTGAACTAACCTAATTTTGAACAGAAAGAATCGCCTGTAACATTACATGCCAACAAAGATCCATGTTTACAGCACAAAAAAAGCGTGTAGTTACTTTAAATGTGCTCTGTATGAAAGCCTGAATGTTTAAAAGACATTAGGATGTTATTCACATGGTATCTAAGAGACTGGCTCATATGCCCCATGTGTCATGCTTTTCCTTTTTCATTTACTTTTCCTCATCTCCCCTCCCTTCATCCCTCTCTTACTGCATCTGGTTTTCATTACCATTCCCACTCCCTGCATTTCTGTGCCCGTACCTTTCTTCTACCACACTTTCACCCACCCAGTCTTCTCTCTCATCTGCATTCTCAACAGCCTCTTTTTTAGACCCCATCTTTTCCCTTTTGTCTCTTATCTCTTTGCCTGACTGCAATTCTACCCCTTCAATCCTGCCCCTCACCTCCTGCTCATACTTTGGTCCCTCACTGTGTCTACCCCACACAACTGCAACCCCACTTTCCATGGAACAGTGCTTCTGCTTTTTCCCTGCTTTGAAGCTTTTTTTTTTTTTTTTTTTAAATCTTCCACTGAGAAAGTCCCAGCTGCACAAATAATTCCATTTTAAATTATCAGAGGACAGAGGAAACTCTAAAACTAGTCTCAAGACTCTTGTTTCTTACCTGTGCTTGAGGACTGCACAGTTGTGCTTGCTGTACGCCTTCCCACTTGTACTGTTTTGCTTACTTGAGTTGCTGTCCTGGAGGATGTTCTGACAGCCTCCTGTGTGGTAGTAAGCACAGCACTTGTAGATGTGCTTGACACTTGTGGTGTCGATGTGTCTGAAGGTGAACTCTTCTGGCTTTGGGCAGTAACTGGTTGTCCTGCAGTCTGCGGGTGTTGATCAGCAATGCCAGTGGTGTTAGACGTGGGTTGCGGTAATGTCACAGCAGAGCCCCGTTTTGGACTATATCTGTCACTGGCGGGAGTGTTGGCTGCCAGGTCACCTAGAAATTTGAGGGAAAGACAAAATTGTGACATGATGTGACATTTTACCTCAACTCCTTAAAACCTTAAAGCATTCATTTCAACATATGTGGCTTCTAACCTGTTAAAACTGCAGTCTGAGGTGTTTGTTGTGTTACCACAGGAGATGGTGTGCTTCTTGTCTTGGTTTGTAGAGTTGCAGAGATCGTACTGGTTGTGCTGGTTGTTGTCAGCACAAACAGGTGAGATTTCGCAGTCTGACTGTCCATTGATGGGGTTTTTATATTAGAAACATTAGATATTACGGTCTGTGCCTGCGGTCGATACTGTGCCATTTCATCCCCAACTGTTGGCAGAGGAGCGGGTGATTCCTCCTTCACAAACATCACTGTTGGGGAACTACCTGATCCCAACCCTTGTGAATCAACATCCTCCATCTCTTTGATCGGTCCTTCCTCTGCTTTCCCGGCTATCATTGGCTTATCACCTGCAGGCTCAGCGACAGCAGTGGACGGCAAAGTGGGCAGAGGAGGAGTATAGCCTTTTGTAGGAGCATCTCCCTTTGTGAGAGCCCGGCTGAATGCTAAACTAGCTGTGTCAGTCCTGGGCCTGGAGGCAGTTGGTTGTGTTACAATTGGCCCACTGCTAAGGTTATGCGTAGTGAGTGCAGATATAAAAGAGAGACTGAGCTGCGTGGTTGGGTGGTTCATTCTTTGCCCCTGTTCCACTGTATTTATAGTTGTTAACCTATCCCGGACTGGAACTCTGATGGGTACATCGCTGCGCCCTCTTGGAGGCAAAGAGGGCCAGAATCGAGCAGTCTGCTTGGTTGGTGGAGGTGAAGGGTTGTTAGGCAGGTCCAGAGGAGAGAAAGAGGAGGACAAGCCTATGATGGTCTGAGCATCTGAAATATGGAGGAAGGAAAGGAGGAATGCTAGGAATGGGAGGGACATGGGAGCCATGGTTAGCCTCTGAGTGGTGAGCAGGTACTGGTCCCTCTGGATGTCTCAGTCTGTCTGTAACACCATCTTTCCACTGTGGTTCTGTTGAGAAAACCAGGCAAGCAAATGTCATAAACACACCATACAAGCACAGACTTAGAAAAGCATTGTGTGAATAGAAACACATCACACAGGTTATTTCTGTTGGTTTGGCTCAGTAGAAAAAGTCTGACTTCTTTTTAGAGACTACAGAAGTCTTGTGAATTTAGCAGCATCAGTCAAAAGCTCAGAGTGAATTCAGGAAATAGTGTGAATCAGTAAGAATCTGTGATTATATCTGATTTCAGGGGGACATGTTGAAACCTTGCTAGGTTGATTCAGAGGGCAAGTCACGGAAACTCCCACAGAGTTTTAGCTGCAAGACACCAGCAGAGGCACCACAGGGTGTGGTAAGGTGTATGGTGTCAGAATACATGGCACATATGCCGACACACAAACACACACGAACAGGAGTGTTGAGCCTGTACATTATATAACAAGTTGCGCCAACAAAATGATCAAGCCAAAAACCCAAAAGGAGCTGCAGATGGTTTCATTCAGTGACAGATGTCCTCACTATCTGTGTCATAAAATGTTCTTTGGAAGAATATTAGTTTCTTCTTCCTCCAAAGTCTCCAAGTTTTTTGTGTTCAAAACAGCAGGACTCTACTTCTTTTACTGCTAGTGCTGTTTGAGTCATGGATGCCAGGAGCTGACAGCTGTAACACCGAGTGTGGTGAATCTCAGAGAGCCCAGTGACACACAGAAACCTCCAGGCCCTTGAGCATTACACAATCCTATAAGTCATCGAGCCAAACATCTGCCGGTCACATCCCCCCCTAATCAAGCACTTCTTATCAAAAAACACCCCTTTTCTTTTTCTTTAACTTACATAAACCTTGCTTGTTCACACCAGTTTCAACCTATGACTCACAGTAAGAGATAACCTCCGGGAATCAGGATCATACTAGAACTTCAGCTGAAACAATAGGAGGGAAAGCACAGAAAATAGAAATCAGTGCCTATAGGTGAGTTCATTCTGCTGCTTATGACTCACTTTGGGTTCATTCACAGCCATGATGTTGAGGTCTTAGAGGAATTAATCCAGCTGCACACAACGGCTGGCATGTGCATTTTACACTCCTGAACACGTGTAAAGCCTGAGTAATCTGTGTAAGTGTATGGAAAATGTGTGTGTGTGTGTGTGTGTGTGTGTGTGTGCAGTCAAGTGGGACGTCACAGAGTATACTGTTGGTATGTGTGAAAATTTAGACTAGTGTGCTGTTTACTAAGTGTTTGCAGTGCTACACAAGAGCATCTGAAGGGAAAAGCTGTCAATGAATACAGGAATATAAGTGGTAGTATATCTCAATCTCCACCCACTGACAGTAGCCTCAGTGTTTATTTTTCTTCCAGTCTCAGCTGCCTCTTCTGCTCTTTCTAGTGGGCTGTTGGCCAAGAACCATTTTCCCCCCTTTTCTTTCTTTTCCTTGTGTCCCCCATTTAACTCTTTTAACACAGTCATGCAGCATGCTCTTGGGTAAAAGAGAGCCCTGAAGACAGAAACAATTTTTTTTTAAAAAAGAACGTGGTGAATGAAATGATGGCAACATGAGAAAGTGGTTCACAGAGAGGATGAGCAAGAGGGACGAGAGAGAAATGGAAGAGTGGAGAAGGTTGTGGAGGCGGCATGATGTGATGAAACTGACAGTGGAGGGTACGATTAGGTGAAGGGGTGACAACTGAGGGGATGTGTGACAAAATTAAGACTGAGAGAAGTCGTGAGGACTGTAAATTTAGATGATGGATAGGGGTAACTAAGTGACAGAAGTTCACAGAAACCAAGAGGCAAAATACTTGAGAAAAATAGGAAGAGTGACAAGGAAACTATGTTTCAGGATTAACTGGTTTGTTATGGGCCAAGTGCAGATATGGCCATCTACCCAAGAAGGCATGCGGAGAAACTGAGCCTGCTTCACCCCTCCTCTGAGGTTAACTGGCAGGTGTGCAGTCTCCAGCACTTGGACATAAACAACCTGCCTATTGAGGCATGGCTTTCAGTAAATATACCAATATCTTGATCCAAAGCAATCCAGTATGTCTGCCTATGTGTATATGCATGAAAGTAGGTAGTAGAGATTAATGACTCTCAAAAGGCATTTGGCCAAATAAGCTTTAGTTAGAGGGGGAAAACACTTTGCTGCTGTATTTGAAACGCTGTCAGCACTAATCTCATGGTCCTCACATCATCCAAAAGCACAAACACACAGATACACACAGCTGTGGTTCCCCAAGATGTTCTTCTTGACTGGATCTGGGCAATTTGACCACAATTTTCCATTGAACTAATACAAATGGAGTACATTTGGGCAGAATGGCAGCTCTTCTAAGCAGTCTGACTCACAGGCGGGGAACAGGCTTGCTATTTCTAACCATGCACTACAAAGACCAGATCAATTTATCCAGCTGTTTTGGTGTTTGGCATTACTGAAATTTAGCCTCCTCTTAGCCCTCCATGGCACATATTAGTTTATTGCATCACCCTATCTGTCAGCAGTGATTGAAACACACACGCACGCACGCACGCACGCACACGCACGCACTCTCACACGCACACACACACACACACACACACACACACACACACACACACACACACACACACACACACACACACACACACACACACACACACACACACACACACTTAGAAATAAGACAGCACATCCCTCTGTGACTTTCCAGGGGGAGAAGGCAGATGAGCGCACAGTCAGTCAGAGTATTTTTATCACGTTCAGCCCCTGGAGGGCAAGGGACACATCACTTTGTGTTTCATTTGAGCATGTTGTGTCGATGTCGTCACACTCTCCTGCACAATATGTGCTTTGTCCAGAGCAGGAAATGCCCATGGATAATATCCAATAGTACAGCAGCAAGCAACAATCTGAAGATTACTGTAAACTCCTTGCCCACACTATAGACCTGCTGGTTACACAATCATATGATTCAGTACTACAGCAGCTGTTGCTAATCAGTTAATCGCTGCAGTAGTGATGTCATGTCTACACTAATGTATTAATATGAACAGCTAATGTCCAAACTTTGTGTAAGTAACCAAGCACAGGGTGTGGGAGGTGGTGTGGGGGTGCAGTCAAGCTTTTGGAGAATCTCCCTCATTTCTTGAAAATGTTCTCTCTCCAGATTCCAGACAGTCTGACAGTGCAAAATTTCCATAAATTTGAGCGAATATTTCCATGGGCAGACATGAATCTGCGGACAGAAGGATACTTGTCTTTTGAACAAAAGCTGAACCCATGTGCACTTGTTTCCCCCAGGGCTGGGTATTGAGCTTCAACAGTTACGACCAAAAAAATGTTCTAAGCACAGAGTATGGAAACACTCTGAATGTCTGGTTGGATTTGTAATCTTGTTTTCTTGGTCGCTGATCAGATAGCTCCTCATTAAAATCACAATTAGGCTAAATTTAGACTGTAATTCACTTGTTTACTTAATGTCTTGCACAGCTGCTTGTCTTTGGACAACAACATGGAAGTATTTGGCTTCTTTTTAAAAGATTTGCATAAAACCAATATATTTTCATCAGTGTTTGCCAGTGTTATTGAAATAAGCGCTGCTTGGTTCTGCTACTGCATCTCAGTTTTGGTACACAAATCTTGCAACAGAATTTGCATGCATCTGGCTTGTGAGGTTGTACGAAACAGTGGGGCTTTCACCTGAATGTTGATGCTGACATGCTCATAATCTCAATATTCAAATGCATGAGCAGGTAATGTTAACTGTGAGTATTGAGTGTTACCATGGAAATATTTGTTAATTAGCATTAAAAACAAAGCAAAGCTGAGACTGACGGGGATATCTGCATACTTCTGGAAATATTTTGTCAAAAGTACTGAAAAAATAAATGTATACCTGATGATGACCTCTGTAATATATACTAAAAGAGACAATGCTCATTAATCGTTAAGATGTTTCACTCACAACCACATATGTCAGCCTATGGTTGCACTAGAGGGAAAAAAAATCACAGGATAACCTCTGTCAGTGAGATTCATTCTCTGGGGACATCCATGTAGGCATAGACTGAGTGCCCAGTAGCTTAGCTGACTCATCCAATGTGAAGGTGGCTCTCTAATGAACAGGACTTAATAGTCTGAGTTGAGAAGGAAAGCTTGTTAAGTAATGAGAGGAAAGAGAGGAAAGAACATGCACATGCAGAGAAAATAAGAAAAGATATAAACCTTTCGAAAAAGTCAGAGGAGGAACACTAAGAAGGTCACTGCAGACAGAGTGGAGATGGACAGACATAAAGCGAAGACAGAGGAATAGGAAAGATGAACGGAGAGAAAAAGCTAGCAGAATAAAGGCAGACATACGCTGGAATAAACCAGCAGAGAGCTGTGTGTCTCTGTGGACATCCGTGCTGCAACGCAGTTAAGTATTACTGCTCATGCATCAGCTTGCTGTACAGATGTATAACTTGTTTGTGCGGCGCTATGGAGGGGGAGAGGTGAGACTGTGAAGCAGTGTATGTATGTGAATTTGTGTGTACGTGAGACAGAGTGAGAAGCAGAGCGAGGGGGGAAATGGAAGAAGGAGTGCGTGTGGTTATGCTGGTATGCAAGTGGTGGGGGAGGCTGCTGGTTTGACCGTTAAAAATTCCACACCTTGAAATAACATATGGATTGCAAACAACTCCAACAATATACTATCACTACCACGTAAAATAATCTCAATAAAACAGGCAGTTAATTATTGTGTTTAAAAATTAAGACATAGACAAGCTCTGAACATGCAAAATACAATCTCCATAAAGTTTTCCAGGTGAGGTCACACAATTTCTAGACCTCTTGCCTCAGACTAAAGCTGGCCATTTAGCTAAGACAAACAAAAGCCTGTTAAAGATGCCTCTCTCATGGCTCTCTGCTGCCTGGGGGGGTGTCAAAACTCCAGAGGAGCAACCGACCACACAGAGAGGTCATGCTATATGAGGAGAGGAGGCTCCAGAACCAATCGCTGATGCTTTTGATCCCCAGTTGAAACGGATGTCCATCTTAAATGTGCTGAGCCCCACAACATCTCTGACTGATGTTCCGCCTTCATGCAAGACACAGATCAAAGGCTGAAGGTCAGCCTTAAAGGGTAAGGCACTTTAACTGCACTGTGACTGCACGCACAAAAACACACACCTAGACAGACAATCCTCTGAGCACGAGGGTAAACACAGACTGGGAATACCGACATATGATAGGTGACCAACGAAAGAGAGTTCGCCCGAAATTTCATTGTCTACACCGCTTCAGTAAATGGTCATGACTCGAGCCTACAATGGTGTTCAAATTAGCACTCACACATTCCCAGAAACACACCCTATAAGATAATGAGTCTTGTGACTGATTGAGACTCCTGCTAAACCATTTCAAGCCGCAAAACACTCTCAGGGAAACAGATTACAGGCATCACAAGTCATAAACTGTTTGCCACCACGGGGAGTTAACCACAGCTTCACTTCAACCCAAGACTCTCCCATTGTTACAGCTGGATGCAATAAAATTGTGTTGTGTGCCAAATACTAAGTTTGCGAGTGATTTTTTATGTCAAACAAAGTATTATCTTGTACATGAATATTCTTGATGCATTTACAACTTTTAAAAAGTTTAAACATGCAGATACTGGACCTCTTTATCTTCTCAAAGCTAAAATGATCCAGAGCCATAAAACAGCTCATTACCAGATCAGGTTTAGTGTTTCAAGGATTTGTAGTTTATTGATATATTGATGTCATAACGAACTCTGCTTTATTTTCCACTATCTAAAGGTCTGCCTGTTCTGTTTTGGCAAGTGTATCATGTCTGCTGTTAGCTGGAAGGAATTATTCAACTCTCCTGCCAGTTTAAAAGCCTCTGGCCCAATATATGAGTGAATGATAACTTTTTAAAAACCAAAGCCATTCGAGTACACCTTTTATGGGATACCGAGGCATGCAGTCATGGATCATCTTCTGTCCTGTTACACCTCTTTCCCCTTTCATGGCCTCATTTCTCCGTGAAAACACTATCAAAGTAGCCAGTAAATCTTTCTTGAGCTGCTTTAGAAGTGGATATAGGCTGTTTCTCTTGTCAGAGGATCAGGGTGTGTTGGTTTTCTTTTGTATTGAAGGCATCTGGCACGGCTCTCTAACATTCAGTAGCACTGTTTGGAGCAGCTGTCTCTGTGCGCTCTGAGAGGCGCATTGGCGCATATCCATACTTTTGCTTTCTTTCTCCCTCCGCTGGTCAAGGAACAGATAATCTAAATAAGTGCTGCAGCGGTTATGTCTATATGGAGGCTGGATAAATCTGGCAAACATACTGTAAACACACACAGACACACAACATGCACCTGCCAGCAGTGGCCAAATACAGAAATGGTACTCCACTTGTTGCTGTTGCACCAAAGTGCGTACAGTTTTTTCTACTTTATGATCAAACAAGCTTATTCAATTCCTGTGATATTTGGGAATTTAGGGTTTACATTCAAAGTAACGCAATACACAGAGTGATTAAGTCGGCTATACTGGCAATGGCTTATAACACTATACTGAACATTTACAAAGGATCCACTTCATGAGTCTCTACTGTTGAAAACATAGTTATGCTAATAATACAGACGTTAAACGTTAGCTAAAACAAGCAAATGTAAACTTTACTCTTGTAATGGGTTCAGGTAGGTTTAGGATAAAAAAAAAATCAAAAAACCCATAAAGGCCTTGATTTAACTCTGGTTTTGTGTATTTGAGTTACAGGCTGACGTTTTTTCAGTTGGTCACGAAAAGCAGTAACGGCGTTACGTTACCGCCGTAGCGGCAGCGACACGCCGCGATGGCTTCAACTGATAAAAATCGCCCAAACTGCCGCTTATTCTCGCTCACGTTACAATGTCGAAACATGCTCCTACTCCCGGTAACTTATCCATAAAGTTGACACGGGAAAACCAAGCGCAGGTGAGAGAGAAAAAAACGTAAAGACACCTCAAACCTTCAGTGTGTCAAATTAACGTAGTGAACCGGAGCCGGCGGCCGTTACCGCCGCGGCACAGGTAGCGGCAACGTCACTGCGCAAAGTATCGCCGCATAGCAGCCAAACATACCTGCAGCTCTGTGCGGCTCCTCTCCGATGGCGTCCGCTGCGGCAGGATATCAGGTCCAGGACATACCGAGTCGGCGGTGGGGGGGAAAGTCTAGCCCGGAATCGCCCCTTTTCCCCCGCAGAATGGAGGTGAAGCCGCTACTGTGTCGACATACATGGAGGTTGAGCAGCCTTGTACCGCTGCCAGCTCTCTAGCCGTGAGCTAGTACGGAGACGCACGCCCCCTCCGTCCGCTCCATCTCTCTCCACATCGCTCCCTCCCTCTCATTTTTTTCTTCTTCAAGCGGATAAACACGATTGCCTACCTACCAACCTACCGCCTGGCACGTCTGTTACGCAACAGCAACTTCAGTCTGAAAGCGCCTCATCCACCTTTTTACAAACCAGCCTGTTTAGACGGTGCCCGGTGGAAATATGACGACACTGGCACTGACATCATCACAGCTTGCAGCACTATCCACGTTCTGGGGCTTTTTTTTCTCTCTTTCTCTCACACACATTTAAGCTAAAAATAAGGTGTTGCGCTCTAAAGACCTGCTTGTTAAGGTGGTGTGAAAACAGTGACATATGCTCATGGAGACACCTGACATTTCTTGCAGACTGGTGCAGCAGCAGCAGGAACAATAAGATGAAACTCTAGCCTCCCTCTCCTCTCCTCTCCTGTCCTGTCCTCCAGCCACCCTGAGCCAAGTTGATACTGTTTCCTCATGCTGCCCCCTTGGCTCAGAGCCTCTGCTTCATCTCCTGCCTGATTGCCTCCCTTGTCTCACACAAACACAACATTCTCCAGTTTGGACATGCTCTTGAGGCTGCAGCTTTACCCCGATTCATCCCAAACACACACCTAAGCGGACTCACCCTCGATCACCTCTCCACTGTGTAATTGTCACTTTCATTAGATCATTCGGATTGTACAGTGGAGTCCTAAAATAACGTGCAGCTCAGAGGATTGTGCTAATGCCATTACATTACTACTGAACCAGCAGGGGACACTGAAGGGTTTGGACAAGTGGAGCAGGGACACTTCAGGATGGTAATCACATTATTGTACATGGATTATGACATGCATTCCATAGACAGGGGATAAGTATTAAGATCATATTAATATAAAGCACATATAGAAGAACAGAGTGTGGATGTTTACATAAAAGATGTCATGTCAGTTATATCATCATCTGTTTGTTGCCCCTTTTGTGTAACTGAGTGCTGTCAGCTGTAACAAGATTCCAGTAATCTGGTGTAACAGTACAGGTTTGATTCAGAAATGTTCATTAGAAGTGTGTTATATACATATATTAACATCATTCCTGCCACTCTCACTCTCATTATCTTTTATTCTCATAATACCAAATAGGCAGTCTATCTTGTCTATACAAAAACAACATTTGCATTACAGAATTTCCCTCTGGGGATTAATAAAGTCTAAGTCTATTTTGCCAGTTTCCCCTGAAATATTGTATTGGAGATACTTACAAGCCCCTTTCTGCCTTTTCTGTGCATTTATACATTCATCTTTCTTTGGACATGATGCATCACTTCGTATGTTGCTTGTTTTTTTCCTCCTGCCCATCTGTGGACAGCCTGTATAAGCCTGTAGCTTGATGACCTTTCCTGTCAGATTCATTTTATTTCTACTGCTGAGCTCTTATGAGCAAAATACAAATAAATAAATAAATAAAAAGAGTCCGGTGAGTCTTTCCTATTGCACAGGTGTGCTCTACTCTTGTCTGAATTTTAAACAGGCAATGCAGTGGTAACTCAGGGGTGTTCCAGTCCTTCAGAAGAGATGCTGGAGGTGACAAATATGAATATTGGTGGTGGTATGTTGTAACATTGAGTATGATTGGAGCTTTCTTTTAGAATGAATGTCATCCACATGATTTTTTTCACCCGATTAAGACTTCTGTTTAATTTAATATCACGTTGCTCATATCTGTTGCATAGTTTACCTACTATGGAAAACATGGGTGCATATAGTCTCATTTTAGATTAAATAATAATTTTCCTTATGACTGAGAATAAAACAACCTAAATGAGTGTATGTTTACATGCCCTATTTTTATTGAATTAGAGCAGGTCAACCCTGGCACTTATATGTATAATAAGCTGACAGCTCTTGATTTATTGGGGAATTTTTAGCAGTCTTACCCTAAAAAAAGTCAAGGAGGAGCTTGCTAAATTAACAAATTACTTAAAAAGGAGGGAGTTCTCTTCACTGACATACGCCAAAACCACACATGGAACCCATGCCACCCCACACCCATATATACCATGGGTAGTATTTCTGTACCATCTTTGTCCAGGAATGTGGTGAATACATTCCACTTAGTAACTTGAATTGATCCTGGTAGAGGCTCTGAAATCTAACACTGGAGCAGATCAAACTGTTTCTTCCTCCCAATCTATATGGACCTCAATCACAGTCAGTCAAGCAGGAATCCTATCAGATGGTAGAAAAAAATTACATTTTTCTCCACAAAATAAGCCTCTTTCATTAAGAACAGTCCTTATATGCTAACGTCCATCCACACACTCGGAAAAGCTTAAGATTTAAAAGACTTCTGCCAGCTTTGTGCTCCGAGACTTTCTCTCTGTGGCTTCCCTTCATCCTATGGTTGTCTAGACACCAAAGAATAATCTCCCCATCTCTGGGCCCCAAAGACAGACTTCATGTGGGAGCCGCCTCCCTCGTCCGTCAGGCTCTCCCACTGCTGCCTCCAGGAGCATTAGATTTCACCACATCTAAGGTGAATCAACATAGATCTCTTTAATTTTTTATCCATTTTAGGTATTGTATCAGACACTGTTATATAATATCGTTTGTTACCATTCAGGAATAATATCATCAATCATTTGAACAAGTAGACAGAGAATGTGGAGGTGCATGGAAACCAATTTTGGACTGAGAGCAAAGCAAAACCAACACAGAGTCTAGATATGGAAAAAGATTGCAGTAATAATATAATATGGGCTGTAGTGCTGTCTCACAGCATGATATTAGTATTAGTCAATCACTGAGTGGAACTGCTTTATTCTTTTTTTTTTCATCATCCCTTTTATGACATGTCTTGATTTGTCAGGCATCTAATTTGCAGGACCAGCCAAGTACAGACAAAATCATTGGGTTGTTTTATCCATAAACTGTTACTGTAATGATTCTCCAGACAGTTTATTCAGTAAAGCTGCCAACTGTGGTGAAATCAGATACATCTCAGCCATAATTGTCCAAAATTGTCCATAATGAAAAAATAACAAAGCTCAGTTTTGATTCTCTCTGTAACAGAGGAACTAAATATAACTGGATTGGGATAGTAGTTAATACTGTCCACTACACAATTATAGTGTATGTGACAATGTGTGTCACAGCTGCTCTACTAGATTGCATTAAATGGCACAGATGCTGCTATAACAGGATTGAGTGTATAATATAGTGTAAAGTATACCAGTATGCCGATAGAATATATTATGTCATTTTATTCACCTGCTTGAGAGGGATAAAATTGTAAGTGCATGCACACTTCACAACAGGTCTCCCACAAGACTGTTTCTTATAATCTGTCAAAAACAAACACAGTCTTGCTTTTGCCTCCGAGAAAACACACCACAGCCTTCTTCCTTTAGCTGGGGCTCCAAAAGTGGCGCCTCCTGGTGCTTGTAGGCAGTAATGATGCCCTCTTATTAGAGAAAGTAGGCTCACAGAGATGTCCTTTCAGCTGAACAATCCTCGAGGGCATAACACAAGCTGAGATCCATCTCTTACATAATGCTCAGGCCACTGTTGTGTTGTTTTACTCTTTGTGTATCAACTGAAATTCCTGTCCCTACCTCCAGCATGCTTCCACCTATCTCTCCTCTTGCTCTCTTGTTTTTTTTTTTTATTGTTATTTTCCTGTTCTCTCAGCTCTATTTTTACTCCTGCTTTTCTTCTTCACTGTGACTCTGCCCTGAAGCTGGGCCCCAGCTTCTGCCCAGCTCAACTGGACAAGGGATGAAAGCTGACTCACATATTCATTAGCTCACATGGCTGCACTCTCTTCCACAAATAACACTCTTCCACAGATGCAAGAGGAGGACATACAGACGCATGAACAGATGCAACAACTACACACAAAATGCATCCACGTTTGTTAGTCTTGTGTGCTGCTGCACCATTTCAGACATTCCTCCTTCTATATTTTTTTAAAGAAACTAAAATATTGCTCAGTCATTGCCACAAAGGGACAGTTATAGGTCAAACACCCCAACAGACATGAACATGTTGTCACCAGAGACAGTCACACTAGCCCCAAGCACTGACAGCAGATAACTGCAATCCCTGCTATAAAAAAAACAGCTGACGCAGCCAACCAATGCCTATAGATAAACATACAGACACCATGACACTCCACAGCCACCCAGTCAAATGGCTTTTTATGATCCAACAGGCAAAAATACTATTCTGATGCAAGGAATGCACTCTAGAAACCCACAGCACCATTTTTTTTTGCATCCTCTGACCTTTTCCAACATGCACACAAATGCCATGATGTGTTGGCACATGGTGTGACAAGAGCCAGGAGGCTTGACAGAATGTGTTCACCCAGGGAAATAATGTAATTTGTTGTGAAATTTAAGAAAAAAGAAACTGGCAAAAGCAAATAGCCCACATGTAATCATAGACAGTCTATGCATGCAATACTGTCTTGAACAGAAATATCTTCTACTGTGTACTGCCACCTAGGGGCCACTTCTGGAAACATGACATGACAGACAGAACTACACAGGACAGTTTTCCCTCAAAACTCTTACAGTAAATAAACAAGCACATTAAGTATTTTGTTTTTACTGTAAAAATCTACAATGACTTCACATGTTCTCTATTGGACTCATAGGATAGAAGACAATGTCAGAGAAAACACACATGTAAACAAAACCCCTGAGAAATTTTACACAATGTTTTATGTCACGTTTCTGAATAAAAAAGCATCTATAAAAATGATTTCATTTAGTTTCCAAATGAATCAGAAAAGATGTGTGAAAATGTGCAGTAGTATAATGTGATGTAAATCCTGATGTAAGGAGCTTGTTTACCTCAAACCACCTTCTCCCTTTTGACAGACACCTTTGCTTTCTTGTGACATGCCGGCTCCGTTTTCAGATTCTTCACAGTGCCGTTGTATTCTCTCTTCATTTTCGCTTTCTTGCATGCGGCCATTCTCTCCTCTACATCCTCTTCCTTTGCCTGCTTCACATGTGACCTTTCTTTGACGCTTTGGAACTTCTTGAGGTCTGCACAGAACAACACCTAAAACAAAGAGAGACACTCCGTGGTTACAGTGCAGTACGCTGTAAGAGACAGAAACTCATTGACAATTACTGGATAGTAAGACTCACGGATTGTGCCCAACCAGCAAAAGGTCCCCACTGCTTCCTAAAAAAATCTCCTGTGTAGAAATATTCCCCATGGTGTTAACAGCTGAAGAGGAGCATTACCTGCTGTTTACAATCAGTGTAACCTTTGAAGCAAACCACCAAGCAGGTGAGAATACTAACCAATATCTCTGTAAAGCCTATCTGTGATGCTCTTTTGTCCATTGCCAGCAGCATATTTATAGTCTCGCTTGGCAATCTGCCAAACGTGCGTGTCGATGGGCACAGCCTCCGACTTATCCAGGGACATCAGACATACACAGTCTGCTACCTACAAAAAGACACAAAGCCTTGATTACAACCTGTTGTTACCATCATTTACCCTCATATGTTTTCTCCACAATAATATTAACCAGCCGTATGAGGCGAATGCTTTATTTTCCTGTTGTACCTTGGCGCCAACGCCAGGGAGAGTACGAAGAGCATCACGGGCCTCTAGATATGGGACTCCTCGTAGGCTGTCGAGCCACTGAGGCCCATGGGTGTCCAGAATCTGCTTCGCACTCTGCTGGAGGAACCGAGCCCTGTATCCAAAGCCGAGATCCCTGAGACGTGCCTCCACACTGCTGTCTGTCAGTTACAATATAGAAAAAAATACAAACACAAAGACAATAAATATACCATTTTTGTGTGAACATTTGATATGTATGATTTTCAAATTCAATCAGTAATAATTCATGGCTGGTGAAAATGCCTTAGGTTCATTTTATTGCTTACAAAGAAGCATGGTAATAACGAATATAATTAAAACCTGAAGAAAGACTACTATCACTGAGCTATCAATTTAATGGATCCTTTCCCTCTTTCCTGCAATATGACAGGGGTGGAAAATATTGTTTAACCACCCAGTTGGCTTGATGATGACAGAAGTTAGTGAACAAATAATATGTTTGGAGACTCAAGAGGCCCGGGATCTTTCTGACATACAGTTCTAGTCAACAACAACCAACAGTGGTGTTGAATATCTGTAGCAAAAGAAAGCACCTGCAAGTGCAGACAGTGTAGGAAAGTCGTGGTATGAAGTTTGATCCAGCTGGCACAGTGGCGCGCCCAGAGCCTCACACAGTCTCTCCACCATGCCCTGAATACGAGAGATGTGGTTGTTGGAGGTGCAGATGAAGGAAAAGAGGCATTCAGTGGGGTCCTGGCGGAGCATTCGCACACCTGGAAAAGGACCAAAGAATATATTGAAATCATTTGGCAACATAAATTTATTCATGACTGTGTTAATAAGTGATATTCTGCATGCACAAACATACTGACCGGTGAAGCTATCAGCAATGCGCTTGAAGTGGCAATCTGTTGCTCCCACTTCTCTGTACAAATCCCCGAGGTTCACATCCAGCTGGAAGTAATTTCTCAGCATCTTCTCTTCCTCCTCAGTGTTCTGTACTGAAGTAATAGCCAGCGGATCCTCTTCTTCTTTCTTCAGCTCAGCTTTGAAAGCATTCTCTACCTTGTTTCCTTTCCAGAGACAACCATCAGCTCTTTTCTTACTGTCACCTCCCTCCTTCTGTGTGTCCTGGATTTTGTAAATGTGGTACCAAAGAGTGTCATCTGTTTGGGTGAGAGTCCATACTCGCCCTCCCATCACTCCAGTCCAGTGTCCTACAGCAGTTTCTTTCCATCTATAGGATGAGAAGTGTGTTAAAGCAAAGACGCAGACGATAATTTATGTCTAGAGCTAAACCTGTGGCTCTCTTGATGCATTTAATGTTAACACGATGTGTCCGAGTAAAACCAACCTACCGAAAGGATTGTCCACATGCAAGAGTGAGATCCAGACGAAGCTCTGACTTTGCACAAGCCATTGAGCTCCACATTTTGGCTCCTGATGACAACACTGCATGTTTGGCCATTCCTGTTTTGATGCTAATAGTTTCCTCAGTTAGAGGAACCGTTTAGAGGATAAAACAAGCACAAAACTACCGACTACGTGTCCTGGTGTTATAAAAACGCATTCTAGATTGCTGTCGCATCGGCAGACTATTTTAAACTGTATACATTAGTGTAGAGTAAGTTTACGGAAAGAACGTTGTCCTGTTCACGTTTACAGCGGCCAGTAAATAACTTCCGCAGAGTTATTGACGGTAGGTTAGCTTTAATAGTGATGGACAACAAAAAACATACGCTGCGTTGGAAAGACACATATTACGGGAGAAAAGTTTTGAGAAATTGTTATTTTTAGGTAACAGTCATTAAAAGTGTTACCTGATACAAATAATAAAGAACTATGGTCCTAAATTAACTTTAACAGTAAGAAATAATACAAAAAAAAAATCAATCTGATGCAACATTACCCCAAGTCCGCAAGCCCTGCCCTCACTGATGTCAACACAACCGCTGATTGGTTATTTTTGCTAGTAGTAGGCGGTGCTTTCCTCAAGTTCATTTACGATTGGTCAATTCCGACTTTCCTCGCAGTTTTTTATTGGCTGATATTCTGTCTAAATCGTTTTCTCCTTCATAGCGTACAGGAAATCGTCCTCTGCCTCTTCCCCTAAGAGGAAAACCCGTTTGCGGTGGTGGCGTGTCTGTGTGGCTCCGATATATCCGGTGAAAACGGCGCATTAATGGCGGATACGTTGACACTTTTCACTTCTATCGGGCTCAGTGAGCAGAAAGCGAAGGAAACATTGAAAAATGAAGCGCTGAGTTCTGCCCTGAAGAGCGCAATTACTCAGGTACGACCTAACGTGTGTGGGGAAACTCAACTGCCTGGAGGGACAGCTGTGTAATGTGACTGACATTCACTGTAATTGCTGACTTATTGTACCCAACCTCTGTTTATCATCTTTTAAATGTGCTTACATTATAGATTCACTGGTATCCGTGTAGCTGAATATATTTGTAGACGCTTTTCGTAACTTTTATACATGTTGTGACATAGTTTTACTTTCATTATCACCTTCCTCTTGTTAGCAGGCCTTTCTGTCAGTGTAAAGATGAGAAAAACATTGACACTGATTTGCCATGTTTGTAGTATGTTTAATAAAGTCCATTACACAGATTTGAAGGAGAAAAACAGTAACTATTGTCTTTTCTCATTTGTTTCAATAGGCCCAGAGTATCCATGGGGCATCTGGAGTGGACAAAGCCATGGGTACATTACTGTACAGCATGGCATCTCGCCTTAAAGACACTAAACGCCTGACATTTCTCTCTGAAAGCATCGCTCTGCGCAAAATCTGCACTGAGCTACAACTGGCAGGTAAATTCTGAATGTGTGATGTGAAACAAAATGAAGTGATGAAATTAAAGTAACAGATTGGATCATTTTGTGACATGTTATTTAACTGACTGATTCCTAAGATGTGAGAAATCAAATTTTAGAAGTTCATTACATTCACTGACGAACTGCTGCTTTCACACAAAATGCTGCATATTTAAGTTTTTGATGATTATGTAAACACAGTCTTCATTTGGATCCGGCACTGTGGTGGTGCTTCTTCAAATCAAAATGAACTTGACAAAAGCTCTCTTTGAGCCCAACATTTATCCAGTAAATATAAAATACTTAATGAAAAATATCCAAAAACCACACCTAATGCTGAAGGAGACTAAGAATGTGGTTGCAGTTAAAGTTTAGGGCCACTGTGACCATTCGAGTAAGCCAAGGGAATGAGCACTAGACAGTCTGGCTGAATGAGAGTTGACATAAAAGAATGGAAAAAATCATTTCTGTGCCTGCCTGCAGCCAGATTTTATGCCACAAATTTCTTTGCAGCTGCCTTGGAGTTTGTAAAAAGTCATCCTCATGACCCCATCAACCAGAAGGAGTTTGACAAAACATGTGGCGTGGGCATCGTCATAACACCCGAGCAGATTGAGGATGCAGTAAGTCCGTGATCTTATGATCACCAAATGTGTGTCTTTTTACAAGCTTTATTGGTCAGAATGTGCTCAGTGACAGTGGAATGTCGCACAGGTAGAGTCTGTGATCAAGAAGCACAAGGAGCAGCTGTTAAAAGAGAGGTACCGCTTCAACATGGGACTGCTAATGGGTATGGACTCAGTTGTTTGTTTAAATATGTGCAACCATTAAAGCCTAGCAGACAAAGAGAATGTCTCATTTTTGTGTCCCAGGTGAAGCTCGCTCTGCTTTGAAATGGGCTGATGGAAAGGTGATCAAAAATGAGGTGGACATGCAGGTGTGTTTTGTTAATACTAGTATATTTATCATTCTGACTCAATATTGCACACGAGTTGTTCTTAGTGTATAAAATGTAAAACTTTCCCTTTGGTCTTAAAGGTTCTACATCTCTTAGGGCCTAAAACAGAGGCTGACCTAGAGAAGAAACCTAAGGTAAGACAGCTCATATTTAAAGGAACATTTCTGCAGCTGCACATAGTTTTTTCTTAATGTGGTCAATCAAGACACAGTCTAAGACTTAACCTACTGTAAAATATCAGTTATTTTTTTAGGCATTTGTTTTTGTATATATTAAATATATGAGATATAAAGTGCTATTTGTGAGCTTTTGAGGTTTTAGTGAAAATAATTTGTTACCTTTGGACAGAGCTAGTCTAGCTCTATCTATCTTATCTTCATTCTAGTTTCATATTTACTGTACAGATATAAGAGCATTATTCCTCTCATTTAACACGGTACAAGAAAGGGACTGTACATATTTAACTGCTCATTTAAAAACTGCACCTTGAATGTTTTACTTTCATTTGTGGCTCATATCTCATCATCTTGCAGCCACAGAAAGCTAAAGCCACAGAGAATGACATGAAGGTTAAAGAGGAAGTGGCAGTAAATGGTAAGCAGCGGCATACGGGGGGAATTTAACTGTTTGTTTTTAAGTTATTTTTGTTTGTTTATTTAACTGTGGTTTTTTTGGTTGTTTAGGTGATGTGAATTCTGGTGAGGGAAGGTCGCTAATGGAACAGCTTAGAGGAGAGGCACTGAAGTTCCATAAAACAGGTGAGAAAAAACTGACATCTGAAATGACAGTTTTTTGGAAATATAAAAATCTTAATCTATTGATTTTTTTTTTAATCTTTGCCTTTCATCAAACAGGAGAGAACTACAAAACTGAGGGCTATGTTGTCACGTCAAACACAATGGATTTGCTTAAAAAGCACCTGGAGCTCACAGGTGGACAGGTATAAACTTTATTGAGTC
Organism: Amphiprion ocellaris; assembly: GCF_022539595.1. Lineage (NCBI taxonomy): Eukaryota > Metazoa > Chordata > Actinopteri > Pomacentridae > Amphiprion > Amphiprion ocellaris. The sequence continues at coordinate 26,014,831 of NC_072773.1, forward strand.
AATCTAATTTTTCAAATTGAAACATGCTGGCTTATAAATGATTGCTTTCAACGATATGTCTGTGTTTGAATTTCTTCAGATACGTACCCGTTTTCCTCCTGAGCCCAACGGTATCCTTCACATCGGACATGCCAAAGCTATCAACTTCAATTTTGGTTATGCAAAGGTATGAGTTGTTTTGTCCTGTTTCTCCACCACGTAAGCTATTTAAGCATCTTTGGTGCAGCTGCATTCTTTAAACATTTTGTCCTCCTGCAGGCAAACAACGGGATTTGTTTTTTGAGATATGATGACACAAATCCCGAGAAGGAGGAGGAAAAATACTTCACTGCCATCAAGGACATGGTGGAGTGGCTGGGTGGGTTAATCAACACCTTTGTGATCTTGTGAAGATGTTTTCAGGGGCACTCTACATTCATGAAGCTAGTTTCTTATCAGCATCGCTGTATTACACAGGCTACAAACCTTATGCTGTGACACACGCCTCCGACAACTTCCAGGAACTCTATGACCTCGCTGTGGATCTTATTCGAAGGTGAGTGTATTGATTGTATGTGAATATGTTGGGGAATGCATCAGGGAAGATGACGGTTATTTCATTCCTTCATCTGCCTTCAGGGGTCATGCGTTTGTGTGCCATCAGAAGGGTGAAGAGCTGAAGGGCCACAATGTTCCTCCATCACCGTGGAGAGACAGACCAATCGAAGAGTCACTGGTGTTGTTTGAGAGGATGAAGAGGGGTCTGTTTTCAGAGGGAGAGGCCACACTCAGGATGAAGATGGTCATGGAGGATGGGAAGATGGACCCTGTGGCATACCGAATCAAATACACGGCACATCATCGGACAGGAGATGAATGGTATGAAACTCTGGTACTTTAAAAAACAAATCCACATAGTTTATTTAGACTACAACATCTTACTCACAACAAAGTTTATACGAGTTCACTTATCTTTCTCTGCAGGTGCATCTACCCCACCTATGACTACACCCACTGTCTGTGTGACTCCATTGAAAACATTACACATTCACTGTGCACCAAAGAGTTTCAAGCCAGGTATAGCTAAATTCTTTGATCTGTATTAATTTTAAACTTTGTTGGAGACCTTCCGTATGATGGCATTGTTAATGTTTACCCTCTTATCTGTTTCTTATCATTGTTTTTCAGACGTTCATCATATTACTGGCTGTGTAATGCTCTGGATGTCTACTGCCCTGTTCAGTGGGAATATGGCCGCCTGAACCTCACCTACACTGTTGTGTCCAAGAGGAAAATCATCAAACTGGTTGAGACTGGTGTTGTCAGGTAAAATAGCACTTCACCGGAGTCACTTTTACGTAAAAACTGCAATGCATGTCTTCCACCTCTACACTGCCCATATTTATATGGATCCTTTCAGATATGTAAAGCCTGCAAAAGGTGGAGTGAGCCTGTTTTTTTTGTAATTTACCTACTTAAAGCTATAGGGGCCCTATACTGGACTGATCAAGATGTCTACAAATACTTTGAGTAAAAAATAAGCAGCCACAATCTATCCATCCATCCATCCATTATCTATACACCGCTTATTCCTCACTAGGGTCGCGGGGGGGGCTGGAGCCTATCCCAGCTGACTCGGGCGAAGGCAGGGGACACCCTGGACAGGTCGCCAGTCTGTCGCAGGGCTACATATATAGACAAACAATCACTCACACATTCACACCTACGGGCAATTTAGAGTAATCAATTAACCTCAGCATATTTTTGGACTGTGGGAGGAAGCCGGAGTACCCGGAGAGAACCCACGCATGCACAGGGAGAACATGCAAACTCCATGCAGAAAGATCCCGGGAAAGCCGGGACGCGAACCAGGGATCTTCTCGCTGCAAGGCGAAAGTGCTAACCACTACGCCACTGTGCAGCCCCAGCCACAATCTAGACTTATAATAAATGATGACATTGTTCCACTGCTGATTTTTTTTGTTTGTTTGGTTTTTTTTGCTGTGCTAATGTTATTATAGCAACATTTTTTAAAATATATGTTATTAAAAATATGAATAGGACTTGCAAAGCTAAAAAATGATTATAGGGCGGCTATGGTTCAAGCGAAGTGGTTAGACTTCACTAATTGCAGATTTCTCAGTTCAATACAAGTCTCCTGTGCACATGCTTAAATGTTCTTGGGAAAGATACTGAATTGTAAGTTGATAAAGTAAAGAAAAAGAAGTGCATATAAAGTGCACACTGTTTACCATTTTACCATGTGCAACGAAGGGCTACTGGCTCTTCCTGTAAATGTCCTGTGTTATCAGGATAAAGCTGTAAAAAAATAACATTTGCGTAAAAAGACTTGACATTAACAGCTGCTTGCACTTAGCTGTTTTACAGATTTCATGTCTGATTATGGCTCTACTCCTCCCAAGCTTAATTAAAAAATATAGACACAAATATCTTGCACCATAGAAATAACAAACCATTGTGAGTAAATTCTAATCACATGTACTCCTTATTTTGATTCAGTGTGCAGCATTTTGACAGCTGTTTGATCTTCATCCTACGAGACTGTGTGAAATAACTCTTTTATCTTTTCTAAATACAGAGACTGGGATGATCCGAGACTCTTCACTTTGACTGCACTGAGGAGAAGAGGTTTCCCACCAGAGGCAATCAACAACTTTTGTGCTCGGGTATGCAGAACGTGTGAAGTGACGAACTGTTAGATGGAGCAACAAGTAATTAAATTTAAGAGCGTGTTGCTGATGTGTAATCATAGACTACCTCCCTTGTAGGTGGGAGTCACAGTTTCCCAGACAACGACGGAGCCCCACCTCCTGGAGTCATGTGTGAGGGATGTGCTGAATGACACGGCACCTCGAGCCATGGCTGTGCTGGAACCACTCAAAATCACAATTACTAACCTTGCAGCGAACTCAAAGGTGTGTCCACTGCTTAAAAGTGCACAGACATGTCAAACTGATACCAGAGGTCTTGCTATATTGTATCTTTTATGTGATTTTAAACCTTATGAGTACTAAAGCCACCCACTGTCGTCCTCTTCTCTTTCAGTCAGATGTACGAGTACCAGACTTTCCTGCCAATGAGGCCAAAGGCAGCCACACGGTTCCATTTACACGCACCATCTTCATTGAACAAAGCGACTTCAGGGAGGTTAGAGAGAAAAGCCCAATATAAATAGCCTCACAGTCCACTTAGCAGTATTCCTGTGCAGTTTTTAGATTGTGAACAGAACTTGATTACTCCTCTTGTTGTGCAGGTGATGGAGAAAGGCTACAAGCGTCTGACCCCAGAACAGCCTGTAGGCCTGAGGCATGCTGGGTACGTCATTTCTGTCCAGAAGGTCATCAAGGTAAGACTCAAAATGGTTTCAGTCAGTGGCTCTTTAAAGACACAGTCAAAATAAAAATACATTTTCAAAGCTGTATTCATTTGTTCCGTTATCTCTCTCAAATATCAATTCTGAATATGTGTTTTTTACATTCTTCTGTTACAAAATTTTTGAGGACTCATCCTGACGTATATTTATCCAATCAAATGAATTTGAAACACCTACTTAGACCTTGTTATTATATAAAAACACACTTAAATGTTGTATCACTTACAAGGTAGTACCAGGTTGAATAGGTAGCAAATCAGTAGTAAAATACTGTTATATTTAGATATTTGTTGGGCAAATATCTTGTCTGCAATTCCAAAGAAGGTCTTTGAGATCTGATTTATTAATTTCTCCACCTCCTAATCAAAGAACACAGATGAGGAAAGCGTGTGTGTGTGTGTGAGAGACTAACAGTCCTTTACAACTCACAAATGTTCTGTAACCTCATAGACATGACCATATTTAAACGATCCAGTTGAATCTGAAAGATGTAGTTCTGTTTCAACTCGCAAGTATCTCGTATTGTAGAAGAGAAAGACGCTAACTGCCACTTTTAAGTTATCTGTAATAATTTTCACTGATCTCTTTACACTAAAATCTTAAAAAAACAGGTGATCTTGTTAACTTTCATTCCTAGTAATGTTTGCTCCCCTCTGTGGATGTATTTACTTCCATGTATTCTCTTGGTAAAATAGTGTTTGTTGCACCGTGTTTATGTCCACGTCGCTTTCTTCTACTCTGCTTCTCAGGACGCTCAGGGTAAAGTGGTGGAACTGGAGGTGACCTGCTGCAGTTCTGAGACTGCAGAGAAACCAAAGGCCTTCATCCACTGGGTCAGCCAGCCGTTGATGTGTGAAGTGCGTCTCTATGAAAGACTGTAAGTCACAAACAATCACCGTCATTCGCAACAAACGCTAATTTTCCAAAACTCACTTAACCAAACCATATCTTCCTTGCAGCTTCATGCACAAACACCCAGAGGATCCATCTGAAGTTCCCAACGGCTTCCTGAGTGACATCAACCCTGTGAGTACCCCTGAAGGCTTGCTTGGATTAACTGAGACGTGCAGTGAATGCAGTGATAGTTTAATATATTTCTTCTTTTTTTGTCATTCAGAATTCCATGCAGGTGATCAGCAGTGCCTTAGTGGATAGCTCAGTCAAAGGAGCAAAAGTTTTTGACAAATTTCAGTTTGAGAGAGTCGGCTACTTCTCTCTGGACCCCGACAGCACCGCAGACAAGGTATAGAAAGACAAAGCAACGTTACAACAGTTTTATATCACAAATTCTCCCTTACCAAAGCTCCAGTTAGTGGCTAATTTCCGAAATAACTCCTTACACCTACTTGGATCTGGATTAAAAATCATTTCTGTGTTCTGAATCTTTTCTTTCGCTGCAGCTCGTCTTCAACAGAACGGTCACCCTCAAAGAAGACCCTGGGAAGATCTGACTGACTTGAGATCAAGCTGCACTTCCTGCTTCCCATGAGCCCACAGATACATGTCCAAATTGTTTGCATCTCTGACTGTGGAATATCAGCAAGGACACAGAATGTTCAGGCTGAGACTGAGTCAAATAATATACTGTCATATTTGCAGCAGTTATCGAGCATTAATTTATCTTACGGAAATTGGAAAATTTAGTTGTATTTATTGGCCGTTCTTCGTGGTTTCTTTATAAGAGAATTTCAGTAAACAGTCACTGCAGTATCACTTTGACTTATCTCAAAATGCTTGTCCAGTCAGTGTTCAGAATCATCTTGATCATTTTATTTTACCATCTGCTACAGTAGTATTCAGTTATTACTGTTTTCTCTTCTTTGTTGAATGTATGCAACTTTGATCATTGTTCAACAATGTAAATTTTATATCGACGCTCAAGCTGGTTTTACATGCAAGAGATGCTCTCAAATGCCATAAATAACTTTCTTATAATGGTGGCGAGTCACTGCCAAACCACCATTTGTTTTTTAAGATCAAAAAGGTGCTCATGTGTCCTTTTGACAGGAGAGAATAAAAAATGCTCTTAAAAATAATTTCTCGCTGTTAATGGTGTGAGTGATGCTGGTATGTTGTCATATCAATATAAATCGCCACTATTTACCTACCTGTGATATTTTATTGATATAATCACATGTTGACTTATTGTGTGATAATATTTAGTTTACTAATAGTCTAATATTTTTCAGCTTTGGTTTTTGTGGCTGATTTGGCAGCTGTGTGAAGTGACATAATCACAATATTGACAGAAAATTTAATATTGAGCCAGTACTGACATTGCTTAAGACACAGTGGGAAATAACGGAGCATAACAAAATTGCAAGGAAAAGGAGCAGCACACCAGTTTATGGGTTGTAAATTAGTTTTATTCCCATGGATATTAAATATGTGAAAGCTCTACACTCTGCCACTTCTGCTAGTCAGTAATACAGAGTTTATAAAGTATATGCATATGTACATATTTGGTCCATATCGGAAATCGGCGTGTGAGATGGGTCCGTGTATTTATCTGGCAATTGGATTTTCCGTTCTGAAACGGGTACAAAAAACAAGTGGTTATTTGATTTTCGTTTTAAAATGCAAAAATTTAAATTGAAATACAAGGTGTTTTACCTTTTCATGATCAAAAAGGGATATACGAAATTTTAAAAATGCTTTGATTTTCATTTTATATTTAGAATAACAAAAACAAAATCAGTAAGAGACAGAAACGAAAAAAGGTCAGTTTTTTTCATTTTCTGAGACCGGAAGTGGTCATCAGCAAGTGTGGAGCCAAACGACAACAAGATTCTCAGAGGGCGGAGCCAGAGTGCAGTGATTGGTCAGACTGACTGAGAGCCAGAGAGCAATGATTGGTCAGACCATAGAACATATAGAACATAGAACATATAGAAGACAGCGCGCTAGCGTATCTAGTCTATATGTATCTATGGTCGGCATGTCTGGTAGCGTCTCTGGCTGCTGTTGACCTTGTTTTTGGAGTAAAACACGGTAATAAGATAAATACTTCTAACCTGCAGCGTTCTTTTGTTGTACGTTAAGTCAGCGACTTGTGAAGAGTTGTGTTTTGTCGTGTTTGAGCAGTTGGTCCGGACGCGTTAGCTAGCTAAGCGGCTAAGTTAGCTAGCGGGCTAATTAACACAGGTGGCTAACGTACCGCTGAACACCTGTGTTAGTTGCTGCCACAGCTGTCCGTCCTTAGTAGAATGAACTTCTCAACCTGTATTTCTCTGCTGTGTATTTTAGCTTTTAAAAAAGTTATTTTACTTTAAGGTTAACTGAAACCCGTTGAGCTGCACTGAAGTTTAACATTCAGCTGGTTTCAATTAAACTGCGCTTAACATTGTGCAACATTACCTCTCTGAATCTCCATCATTTCATTAAATTCCTTCTCTCTTCCACTGCTCAAGTTCAATCCAGTATATAAAATGACATTAATAGTGAATAAACTAACAAGCAGCCATTGTATTTATTTATTACTGCATGTATTTGTAGTAAAACATGAGTTGAAACATCCTACTTTTGGATCTAGAACTGCACAAGCCGTTCATTTTCAGTCACCTGATGAGTTAAACTGCCCTTTTTATGTGAGGTTGAAGCAGAAAGTCTGAGTTAACAAAGAAAGTTGTTAATAATTTGCGATACCTGTTATCTCTGACTGAGGCTTTAGTTTTTGTTGAGACGATTTACACGTAGAAACTTTGTTCAGGAAAATTTCTCAGTAGCTCAGAGGACAGGCTGCTTTTTACACAACCTTGTAAGAGAATGTCTGTCAATGCTTTCAGCAGAATTTAGAAACACAACACTTCCTAAACAGATATTCTGAGGCTGTGAGGTTGAACGTTTGAGAGTATATCAGTGTGTTTGTTTGTGGTCTTTCTGTTTCTAGGTGGAAGCTGAATTAGTGAGGATGATTCCTGCTCCTGTCATCTCTAAGCTCCTCACACACCTTTACCTGCACATGAGGAAAATCACTCCTGTAGAATGCAGGTATGTTTGTCATTATTATAAAAAGATGTTGCCTGGTGACCTGTCATAAACCCATTATACAGAGTCAACCAAAATAATGTTTACACACATCAGGAAAAGAAAAACTTGCATAAATATTTCATACCAAATTTATTCAGACATCACGAGATTAATAAAAGTTATCTTTGGCCTCTACAATTACAAGAGGTGCTCAAAGTGGTGGCCACTGGCTTCCAGACATTTCTGTTGTGTTGTAGACGTCACTTGTTGATGCTCCATTCATGAGGGTAGCGCCATCTGTTGGGAAAACATCATACAACAGGACACAAAGTTATCGTGATTTGATCAAACTTCGAAAGAGGTATCTATATGTATAGAAGTACTTATACAAATGAAATATTTATAAAAGTTTTTCTTTTCCTGATGTGTGTACATTATTTTGGCTGACTCTGAACTTAATGAGAACAAAACTGTCATTTAATTGTTGCTTTGAAAGCTTCTTTAGTGAAAACCGGCTGGTGTTCTGCTTTGAAACAAACTGCTGTTGAGGTCTGTGTTTTTAGGTTTAACCCCACAGTTTCTGAATGAACTGATAGTTGTTTTTTTTCCTGATCAATGCGGACGTTATAGTTGATGGTAACATTTACTGATCATATAATCAGCATGACAATATAACAGTAGAACATTCTGACCACCTGACTAATACTGTGTTGGTCCCTTTATGCTGCTAAAACTCCTCTGACCCAGTGGTTCATCAGAACCTCTGGGGATGTCCTGTGGATTCTGTGGATCCTGTGGGTTGCAGGGTGGGTCCTACCTAGACCAGGCTGATCCTGGACCATCCCACAGATGCTCAATCAGATCTGGATGTGGGGAGTGTGGAACCCAGGTGAACAGCTTAGCTCTGTCGTGTTCCTCAGACCACCAATAATTACTACAACTTCCATAGTGGTCCCATCAGAGAAAATCATATCCATATACAGATTTTTATTAATTCCAGGGCTGGTTCAGGAAAGATTGTAATAATAACTACATCAGATAATTCTTTGTCGCAGTTGGAATTTTGCAGCCTGAGAGATGGTTGAGAAAGTTTACAATTCTAGTTTTAGCAAAATATGTTATAATAGAAGATCTTTATTGTCTTTGTCCATGAAATTAATTATGAGCTTCATTTCAGTCTGTAGCTGCTGAATTCATGGATGAATCATCTGGCACTAGAGAAGAAGACCATCAAACATCCATGTCAGCTGATGGAGGTCCAAGAGTCTCACCAAACAAACAACCTACATAGTGAAGACCTCAAATCTGATTGGACGGCCTCCTATTCAGCCACATGTGAACAAATGCCTCTAAGCTGATTTGTTTTCTAAAATAAATCTAGTTTGAGTCCTAATCTATGCCTGTGTGTTTGCTTCTTTACACTGCTGTTAACAGTTTAGGCTGTTGGATTGTTCCAGATAAGACAAGTACAAGATACTTCAGAGCCGTTCTACCACGAGCCTGACAGGAAGAACTCCAAAAGCTACTGAATGTTCCTGTGGTCCCCTCAAGGCTACAGGAGGAGCCCTACGAGGATGAGCCGGTCCACCTGATGGTGGCCAGTTGCTGCGGTTCAAAGCCAACACCGACTACGTGGACTTCTACTGGACCACATGGAGGCCTTCAAACCGGACCAACAAGGTCAGCGACTCCCCGACTCGTGGGTCTGAGGACGCCGCCGAGCCTCGGCCCAGCCGGCCTCCTGTCTGTGGGTGTTTGAGTGCTGAGAGGTTTGTGGATGTAAGTGAACGTGTCTGTGTTGAAACAGCAGCTTTTCACTCAGTAACGCTGGTAAAAATAAAGAGCTCCTTTATTTGTGACTTCCACTAAAAAAAACTGATGACAATAAGTTTGCCAGGGTTCTGACTGATAACAGATTATTAAATAATGAAAATAATCGTTGATATATTCCTTTAAACAATCCTTTTAGGTCTACATTTCCTTTACACTGACTTCTTGGTATTTTGGGTGGAATATACCATTAAGCCTGATGTTCAAGGGTTCTTCTGGGAATATACCATTAAACCAACCTTTTAGGTAAATGTTCCAGGATGTTGGGTAGAATATACCATCAGATCAACCTTTTAGGTCTACATTGGAAGATTTTAGAGTAGAATATTACTCCAAACCATCCTTTAGGTCTGCATTTAAGGTGGAATACTCCTTTACACCAAGATTTTTTGGTCTACATTGAAGGATTTTAGGTGGAATATTCCTTTGAATGAACTTTTTAAGTTTATGTTCAAGGATGTTGGGTGGAATGTACCATCAGACCAACCTCCAAGGTCTACAGTAGTGAATTTTAGGTGGAATATACCATTAAACTCACCTTTTAGGTCTACGTTGGAGGATTTTAGGTGGAATTTTCTTCCAAACCGTCTTTTAGTCTACGTTCAGGTGGAATATTCCTCCATACTAACTTTTTTGGTCGACATTGAAGGATTTCTTCTAAACCACCCTTTCGGGTCTATATTTGGGGTTTTAGGTGGAATATTCCTTTTAACCAGCCCCTCAGGTCTCTTTGAGGATTTTGGATGGAATACTCGGTTAAAGCAACATTTTAGGTGCATGTCCAAGGATTTTTGGTGGAATGTTCCTTTAAGGTGGATGTTTGAGGACCTTGTAGGTGGAATACTTCCTGAAACCAACCTTTTAGGTCAACATTCAACGATTTAAGGTGGAATATTCCTTTAAACCAACCTAAATTTCATGTTTTGATCGTTATCAAGTGAGAAACCTCAATCCAGACTCCTCATAATGACGTTTGAGATTTATGCTGCTGTTATTTGTTTAGTCCAGACTAAATGACAGAAATCCACAACTGTAATTTTATTTCAGGACTCGGTTATTAAATGTCAAAACAATCCATGTGACTCTAAAAACTCAACAGCTTTACAAACTCTAAGATTAAACTCTCCACAAGGATCCAAAATAAGTTGGACTTCTACATGAGAGCTTTAATTATTCTTCATCTACTTCCTGAAAAGTTTGGTCAATAAAAAAGACAAAAATTAATATTTTCAGCTGAACTAAAGACAGACTTTGTGATTTTTCTGCTCACATGTTGTGTTGTTGTAAACTCACTCTTTCAAATAAATAGCCGCCTAACCCCCTGGAAACCAACGTTTGTCCTGTTTTTGTGTTGCTCCTCGGCGACCCTAGACAGCCGGGTCGTAATGTTTTTTGAGCAACACACCATACTATGACGTTTTTACAATGATGGTTCTACTATGGAACCAGTTTGACATGTTCAGGCGTTCTTTGTGTGAAAACTCAGTGATTTCAGGTATCAAAAGGTGGTTTTCAACTTTCTTTGTTAACTTTCTGCTTCAACTTTAAACTAAATTTCCTTGACTAACCCAGCCCTCTGGACTTCCAGTAAGCTGTGTTCCTATTGGCTGTCCAGGTGGCTGCTTGGTATTATCAGGAACACCTGAGCAGCTCAGTGTCTTCCTGCTTTATTTAGCTGCAGACAAACATTTCCTCTGTTTCTCTTCACCACTGAACCTGGTTTGGCTCCATTGCTTTAGTTTGTTCTTTAGGCGTTGGCTTGCAGCTTCCAGCAGTAAAATCGTCTTTAATGTGTTTCTTGGTGTGTTTTAGGGCTTTGTACTGGATAGTTGTCTTGGTAAATGAGGTTCTTTAGCCACAGTTAGCACACGGTGCTAATGTGTGCAGTGATTAGTGGATTTGGTGCAGCTGAGTTGTGTCTTTATCTTGGCTGTAGTGAGTCTTTAGAGGTTTTTGGTCAGACACATTCTGTATTCTTGTTTGAGAACCCACGTTGGTTGTCCAGAAGGTAAGAATTCCTGTCCTGATTCTCTGTTCTCAGAGGTTCTCTGGTAGGCTGCAGGAGACTTTAGTGTTTGGGTTGTGCTAGTTTGGTTTTTGTATGGTTTCATTTGGACAAATATCTTGAGACCCCTCCATGTGGTTTAGTGAGGTTTTCTGCAACAGTTCTACAAAGCAACCTGCAGCAGAAGAGACTGAGAGTTTTTTGGAAGTTCTGGAGAGCAGACTTTAGAGCAGCAGAAACATTTGTCAGCAGTTTGAGCAGGAGAAGGTGAGCTTCAGAGTAGAAATGAGACGGAAACCTTCTTGACCCATGTGGTGAGGTCCTGTACCAAGAGTTTGAGCAGGTTGTGAAGAGTCTGTAGTTCTTTGGTCTGAGAGCACAAGAAGTCGACTCATTAAAGGAGAAAACAGGAGATATTGTTGGTTTTTCTGTCGCTCTGCAGTTTCCAGTTTCCTTAGACTGAATATCAAGTTTATATTTTAAATGATTTCCCATGTGAGCCCAAGAAGACTTCAATAAACTCCCTCCATCCCCTGGACACAACAGATTTTATTACCCTGTTAAATCTTTTTTTAAAAAATATGTTTTTGAGTTTTAATCATAGTTTTAGCATCATTTTTTTGTCTTTGCTTGTTCAGTTTTGTCATCTGTGTGAAAGGTGCTAAACAAATAAAATTGAATTGATAAACTGAATAATTGACTAACTCATGATTGTGACAACAGAAGTATTTTCATTGTGATTTAAGGGTTTATTTCATTTTTAAGGTTGGGGTTAAAATGTTGACAGAAAAAGATTAAAGAAATAAACTAAATTCAAAAAAGCAATTAAATGAAAAAAACATTTAATGCAATAAAATTTTTAAAAAGAAAACTAAATGTTAAATACAATTAAATTATATTAAACAGACAAAATATTTAATGAGATAAATAAACTGAAGATACAAAATTTAATTATGAAATTAAACAAAATTTTAAAACAAAAATATTAAATATGAAATATTTTAGATAATTACACATTTAAAAAATACAATTAAACAAGAAGAATATTAAAGATTTTTTTTAAAAATACCAAACATTTAATTAGATTATTAAACCTTTAAAAAGACATTTAATTAGAAAATTAAATCTTAAAGGCAATAAAACTTTAAATAGGAATTAAACAAAAAATACAATGAAACATTTAAAAGAAAATTCAACATTAAAAGGTGGTAAAACATTTAAAAAGAAAAACCTTAAAGATTTAATCGAAAAATTAAACATTGGGAAAGAAAAGGAAATTTTTGAAACAAGCCAATAAAACATTTGAAAAACAACAATTAAACATTAAAAAGACAAAACATTTGGAAATCAAATCAGACATTAGAAAAGAATAAAAGGTGAGACAAGAGCAAAACTAAACATTTAAGAAGAATCAAACTAAAGACAAAACGTTTAAAGAGACACCAGTTAGACTTTAGAAGATCAAATTAAATAGAAGTGACAATAAAACGATCAAAAAGAGCAAAAACAGAAAAAGGTCTTAAAGTGTTTTCTAGTCTGAAATGAAAACATCAAGTTGTTTCTTCAAAGATTTCCTCTTTCTATGTTCTTGGTTTGATTGTGGACAGATTTACTAAGTGCTCATTTCAGAAAACTGCTTTCCAGATAAAGTCTACTAGTAGTTGAAGGCATCGATCAAACTAATGTTACCTTCTGATCTCCACAAACTTTACTGTTCAGTGAAGAGAATCAAAGTTTGTTGAGGATTTCTAAAAAACCCACAGGTGAAGGTCTGAGAAGAACTCAGATTGATGATCTAAATGTGAAATCAAGACTCATGGTCACAAGTTTTAAGGCTTCTGTTAACCAGAAAGTTCAAACTAACAGGGAAGTACTGAGAAACTTTTAAGATTTCAGTCCTCAGACTGTCGAAAGGTTCAAACTAACAGAGAACTACTCAGGAACTTACAAGGTATCAGTCCTTGGACTGTCTGAATGTTAAATCTAACAGAGAACTACTGTGGGACTTAGAAAATTTCAGCCCTCAGACTGTGTGAAAGCTCAGGTCCTGAGGACTCGGGAGGTGTGTAGGCTTGGAAAGTCTTGGAACTGAGGGTTCCACCCTCCAGCACAAAGGCTGAAGTCCAACCTCCTGAGAAAAACGGTCGAGTCGAGACAAGTTAAAAAAAAAACTCGAAAATGACAAAAAATAGATGATAAATGCGCAAAAAAAAGAAGAATTAGTATCTGAGCAAGTAGCTCAGGGAGATAAGAAGAGGACTACCAACTGGAAGGTAGCCGGTTCAAGACCCGCCACCGGCCTTTTTCTTTCTTTGTCTTTGTCAGAATTTTGAGAAAATCTAAGAAGTGTCTGGTCTTGAACCAGCGACCTGCAGCTCCATAGGCAAATCCTTAACTCACTGAGCTACAGATCAGATACAAAGAAATAAATTCGTCGTCCCTTTGGCATCGTAGTTTCTGAAGTGACCACATGGGTGGAGCCAAGGCGGAGTCTGGGTGGAGTCAGGGCGGAGAGTAGGCGGGGAGGTGGGTGGCGGCCTCCCCCCTCTACTCCCCCACCACCCACCACACCTTCCCCCGCCCGACGAGTTTCTCGAGTCTCCACGAGTTCTTCGACTCTCGACAGGTTTTCCCGAGTTTCTGGAGTTTCCACCAGGTCCGAGGCAGAACAAGTTGTCATGAAGAGGTGTTGAAGTCGGCCAGGATGGACTGACCTTTTACAGCGACTAGAAGGAAGACCACTAGAAGAGCAGGTCTTTAACCACCATCCATAAAATCCATGGAGTCGCTCCAGAGAAATGAAAGAAGGTCAACATTTATCAACCTCCATCCAGATGTTCAACTTGATATCTTTACTTTGACATTTTTAGCACCACAAACCTTTAGTATCACACTTTATTATCATTTATTAGGACTTTAATGGAATCCACCAGCAGATTTAGTTTTTGTTGACAAACTTTATTCTTGTCATTGTGGGACTGCAGTATTTAAAACTGTTCCTTCTATTTGACTTCATGTTTATTAGTTTTAGTGGATAAACTTATTTTGTCAATTAGTCTCTTAAAAACCAAATAATAAATTGGATTAGTCAAGAGGTTTAAATTTCTTACTTTGTCATATTTTAAATATGACAAAAAAATATAAAAATAAAGTGTCTTGAGACTATTTGACCTGTAATTGGCGTTATAGAAACAAAATCGAATTAAAATTGTATGTATCTTGTAACGTTGGAGTAATTCAGCCATATATGTTGGAAAACACATTTTCTTTGACCATTAATCTGTTGATTGCTTTCTCCAGTAATTCATTTCTTCTTTTGGTTTATAAAATGCCAAACCCAAATATATTCAGCTTACTGTCCAAAAAGATTTACATTCATGATGCAGGAATCAGGCAGTTTTTCACTTTTTATCTTAGTTTAGTCAGAAAGATAGTTGATAATGTGTGGATTGTTGCAGCTTGTGAGAAGTAGAAGGTTTTAATCTTTGGGGCCGAGTGTCAAAAAACATTTAGAAACCAACATCAACAAAACACTCAAAGATCTGAACATCATTTGCATGACAATGTCAAATTAAAGGACATTTATTTCCAACGTAAATGTGTGATATTCATCCTCTGGAGCTTTCTCTTCACATCGTCTTCCACCTGGACTGGTTTGGTCGGGAGCATGTGCAACAAACATTTGAAAAACTGCACTTTAACATCAATGAATGACACTGAAGTTTAATCGCTACATAAATGAGACTGAGTCAGGATGTGCTGCTCTGTCATTAATTCCTAAGTTTAGGGAAAGTTCAAACAAAAGAGGACAGTTTACATAAGACTTGAGAATGAGCTTATTTTGAACAAACATCTCAGACTTTCTGAGCTTCA